>NC_044556.1:66036547-66048462 GCF_007565055.1 Rhinopithecus roxellana
ATCAGTTTGCTAACACAGTTTTCTAGAAATCTGCAGTTAGATACTTCATAGCGCAGTGAAGCTTACGGTGACAAAGGAAATATACTCAGTTGAAAACTAGAAAGAGCTTTCTTAGAAACTTCTTGGTGTGTGAATTCATCTCACAGAGTTACACTTATGTTTCGTGGAGCAGTCCATTAACACTGTCTTGAGGAAACTGAGAAGGGCTTCTTTGGATCGCATTGAGGCCTACGCTGATAAAGGAAATTTCATCCGTTCAAAACGTGAAAGAAGCTTTCTGAGAACTTCTTTCTGATCTGTGAGTTCATCTCACAGACTTATAACTTAAACCTCAGGAAGCAGTTTGCTATCACGCTTTTCGTGGAATCTTTAAAGTGATACTTGGGAGCCCAGAATAGGGGCCCATGGTGAAAAAGGGAAATCTCCTCACATAATAACTAGAGAGAAGCTTTCTAGAGATTGCTTTCTGATGTGTGACTTCATCTCACAGAGTTCCACCCTTTCCCTTCTTGGAACAGTTTGCTACCACTGTTGTCCTGGATTCTGCAAAGTGATATTTGGGAGCTCATTGAGGGCTATGGTGAAAAAGCAATATCCTCCCATAATAACTGGAGAGAAGCTCTCTGAGAAACTGCATTGCCATGTGTGAATGCAACTCACAGAGTTACACGTTTCTCTTCAGTGATCAGTTTGCTAACACAGTTTTCTAGAAATCTGCAGTTAGATACTTCATAGCGCAGTGAAGCTTACGGTGACAAAGGAAATATACTCAGTTGAAAACTAGAAAGAAGCTTTCTTAGAAACTTCTTGGTGATGTGTGAATTCATCTCACAGAGTTACACTTATGTTTCGTGGAGCAGTCCATTAACACTGTCTTTGAGGAAACTGAGAAGGGCTTCTTTGGATCGCATTGAGGCCTACGCTGATAAAGGAAATTTCATCCGTTCAAAACGTGAAAGAAGCTTTCTGAGACACTTCTTTCTGATCTGTGAGTTCATCTCACAGACTTATAACTTAAACCTCAGGAGCAGTTTGCTATCACTCTTTTCGTGGAATCTTTAAAGTGATACTTGGGAGCCCATAATAGGGGCCCATGGTGAAAAAGGAAATCTCCTCACATAATAACTAGAGAGAAGCTTTCTAGAGATTGCTTTCTGATGTGTGACTTCATCTCACAGAGTTCCACCCTTCCCTTCTTGGAACAGTTTGCTACCACTGTTGTCCTGGATTCTGCAAAGTGATATTTGGGAGCTCATTGAGGGCTATGGTGAAAAAGCAAATATCCTCCCATAATAACTGGAGAGAAGCTCTCTGAGAAACTGCATTGCCATGTGTGAATGCAACTCACAGAGTTACACGTTTCTCTTCAGTGATCAGTTTGCTAACACAGTTTTCTAGAAATCTGCAGTTAGATACTTCATAGCGCAGTGAAGCTTACGGTGACAAAGGAAATATACTCAGTTGAAAACTAGAAAGAAGCTTTCTTAGAAACTTCTTGGTGATGTGTGAATTCATCTCACAGAGTTACACTTATGTTTCGTGGAGCAGTCCATTAACACTGTCTTTGAGGAAACTGAGAAGGGCTTCTTTGGATCGCATTGAGGCCTACGCTGATAAAGGAAATTTCATCCGTTCAAAACGTGAAAGAAGCTTTCTGAGACACTTCTTTCTGATCTGTGAGTTCATCTCACAGACTTATAACTTAAACCTCAGGAAGCAGTTTGCTATCACTGTTTTCGTGGAATCTTTAAAGTGATACTTGGGAGCCCATAATAGGGGCCCATGGTGAAAAAGGAAATCTCCTCACATAATAACTAGAGAGAAGCTTTCTAGAGATTGCTTTCTGATGTGTGACTTCATCTCACAGAGTTCCACCCTTCCCTTCTTGGAACAGTTTGCTACCACTGTTGTCCTGGATTCTGCAAAGTGATATTTGGGAGCTCATTGAGGGCTATGGTGAAAAAGCAAATATCCTCCCATAATAACTGGAGAGAAGCTCTCTGAGAAACTGCATTGCCATGTGTGAATGCAACTCACAGAGTTACACGTTTCTCTTCAGTGATCAGTTTGCTAACACAGTTTTCTAGAAATCTGCAGTTAGATACTTCATAGCGCAGTGAAGCTTACGGTGACAAAGGAAATATACTCAGTTGAAAACTAGAAAGAAGCTTTCTTAGAAACTTCTTGGTGATGTGTGAATTCATCTCACAGAGTTACACTTATGTTTCGTGGAGCAGTCCATTAACACTGTCTTTGAGGAAACTGAGAAGGGCTTCTTTGGATCGCATTGAGGCCTACGCTGATAAAGGAAATTTCATCCGTTCAAAACGTGAAAGAAGCTTTCTGAGACACTTCTTTCTGATCTGTGAGTTCATCTCACAGACTTATAACTTAAACCTCAGGAAGCAGTTTGCTATCACTGTTTTCGTGGAATCTTTAAAGTGATACTTGGGAGCCCATAATAGGGGCCCATGGTGAAAAAGGAAATCTCCTCACATAATAACTAGAGAGAAGCTTTCTAGAGATTGCTTTCTGATGTGTGACTTCATCTCACAGAGTTCCACCCTTCCCTTCTTGGAACAGTTTGCTACCACTGTTGTCCTGGATTCTGCAAAGTGATATTTGGGAGCTCATTGAGGGCTATGGTGAAAAAGCAAATATCCTCCCATAATAACTGGAGAGAAGCTCTCTGAGAAACTGCATTGCCATGTGTGAATGCAACTCACAGAGTTACACGTTTCTCTTCAGTGATCAGTTTGCTAACACAGTTTTCTAGAAATCTGCAGTTAGATACTTCATAGCGCAGTGAAGCTTACGGTGACAAAGGAAATATACTCAGTTGAAAACTAGAAAGAAGCTTTCTTAGAAACTTCTTGGTGATGTGTGAATTCATCTCACAGAGTTACACTTATGTTTCGTGGAGCAGTCCATTAACACTGTCTTTGAGGAAACTGAGAAGGGCTTCTTTGGATCGCATTGAGGCCTACGCTGATAAAGGAAATTTCATCCGTTCAAAACGTGAAAGAAGCTTTCTGAGACACTTCTTTCTGATCTGTGAGTTCATCTCACAGACTTATAACTTAAACCTCAGGAAGCAGTTTGCTATCACTCTTTTCGTGGAATCTTTAAAGTGATACTTGGGAGCCCAGAATAGGGGCCCATGGTGAAAAAGGAAATCTCCTCACATAATAACTAGAGAGAAGCTTTCTAGAGATTGCTTTCTGATGTGTGACTTCATCTCACAGAGTTCCACCCTTCCCTTCTTGGAACAGTTTGCTACCACTGTTGTCCTGGATTCTGCAAAGTGATATTTGGGAGCTCATTGAGGGCTATGGTGAAAAAGCAAATATCCTCCCATAATAACTGGAGAGAAGCTCTCTGAGAAACTGCATTGCCATGTGTGAATGCAACTCACAGAGTTACACGTTTCTCTTCAGTGATCAGTTTGCTAACACAGTTTTCTAGAAATCTGCAGTTAGATACTTCATAGCGCAGTGAAGCTTACGGTGACAAAGGAAATATACTCAGTTGAAAACTAGAAAGAAGCTTTCTTAGAAACTTCTTGGTGATGTGTGAATTCATCTCACAGAGTTACACTTATGTTTCGTGGAGCAGTCCATTAACACTGTCTTTGAGGAAACTGAGAAGGGCTTCTTTGGATCGCATTGAGGCCTACGCTGATAAAGGAAATTTCATCCGTTCAAAACGTGAAAGAAGCTTTCTGAGAAACTTCTTTCTGATCTGTGAGTTCATCTCACAGACTTATAACTTAAACCTCAGGAAGCAGTTTGCTATCACTGTTTTCGTGGAATCTTTAAAGTGATACTTGGGAGCCCATAATAGGGGCCCATGGTGAAAAAGGAAATCTCCTCACATAATAACTAGAGAGAAGCTTTCTAGAGATTGCTTTCTGATGTGTGACTTCATCTCACAGAGTTCCACCCTTCCCTTCTTGGAACAGTTTGCTACCACTGTTGTCCTGGATTCTGCAAAGTGATATTTGGGAGCTCATTGAGGGCTATGGTGAAAAAGCAAATATCCTCCCATAATAACTGGAGAGAAGCTCTCTGAGAAACTGCATTGCCATGTGTGAATGCAACTCACAGAGTTACACGTTTCTCTTCAGTGATCAGTTTGCTAACACAGTTTTCTAGAAATCTGCAGTTAGATACTTCATAGCGCAGTGAAGCTTACGGTGACAAAGGAAATATACTCAGTTGAAAACTAGAAAGAAGCTTTCTTAGAAACTTCTTGGTGATGTGTGAATTCATCTCACAGAGTTACACTTATGTTTCGTGGAGCAGTCCATTAACACTGTCTTTGAGGAAACTGAGAAGGGCTTCTTTGGATCGCATTGAGGCCTACGCTGATAAAGGAAATTTCATCCGTTCAAAACGTGAAAGAAGCTTTCTGAGAAACTTCTTTCTGATCTGTGAGTTCATCTCACAGACTTATAACTTAAACCTCAGGAAGCAGTTTGCTATCACTGTTTTCGTGGAATCTTTAAAGTGATACTTGGGAGCCCAGAATAGGGGCCCATGGTGAAAAAGGAAATCTCCTCACATAATAACTAGAGAGAAGCTTTCTAGAGATTGCTTTCTGATGTGTGACTTCATCTCACAGAGTTCCACCCTTCCCTTCTTGGAACAGTTTGCTACCACTGTTGTCCTGGATTCTGCAAAGTGATATTTGGGAGCTCATTGAGGGCTATGGTGAAAAAGCAAATATCCTCCCATAATAACTGGAGAGAAGCTCTCTGAGAAACTGCATTGCCATGTGTGAATGCAACTCACAGAGTTACACGTTTCTCTTCAGTGATCAGTTTGCTAACACAGTTTTCTAGAAATCTGCAGTTAGATACTTCATAGCGCAGTGAAGCTTACGGTGACAAAGGAAATATACTCAGTTGAAAACTAGAAAGAAGCTTTCTTAGAAACTTCTTGGTGATGTGTGAATTCATCTCACAGAGTTACACTTATGTTTCGTGGAGCAGTCCATTAACACTGTCTTTGAGGAAACTGAGAAGGGCTTCTTTGGATCGCATTGAGGCCTACGCTGATAAAGGAAATTTCATCCGTTCAAAACGTGAAAGAAGCTTTCTGAGACACTTCTTTCTGATCTGTGAGTTCATCTCACAGACTTATAACTTAAACCTCAGGAAGCAGTTTGCTATCACTGCTTTTCGTGGAATCTTTAAAGTGATACTTGGGAGCCCATAATAGGGGCCCATGGTGAAAAAGGAAATCTCCTCACATAATAACTAGAGAGAAGCTTTCTAGAGATTGCTTTCTGATGTGTGACTTCATCTCACAGAGTTCCACCCTTCCCTTCTTGGAACAGTTTGCTACCACTGTTGTCCTGGATTCTGCAAAGTGATATTTGGGAGCTCATTGAGGGCTATGGTGAAAAAGCAAATATCCTCCCATAATAACTGGAGAGAAGCTCTCTGAGAAACTGCATTGCCATGTGTGAATGCAACTCACAGAGTTACACGTTTCTCTTCAGTGATCAGTTTGCTAACACAGTTTTCTAGAAATCTGCAGTTAGATACTTCATAGCGCAGTGAAGCTTACGGTGACAAAGGAAATATACTCAGTTGAAAACTAGAAAGAAGCTTTCTTAGAAACTTCTTGGTGATGTGTGAATTCATCTCACAGAGTTACACTTATGTTTCGTGGAGCAGTCCATTAACACTGTCTTTGAGGAAACTGAGAAGGGCTTCTTTGGATCGCATTGAGGCCTACGCTGATAAAGGAAATTTCATCCGTTCAAAACGTGAAAGAAGCTTTCTGAGACACTTCTTTCTGATCTGTGAGTTCATCTCACAGACTTATAACTTAAACCTCAGGAAGCAGTTTGCTATCACTCTTTTCGTGGAATCTTTAAAGTGATACTTGGGAGCCCATAATAGGGGCCCATGGTGAAAAAGGAAATCTCCTCACATAATAACTAGAGAGAAGCTTTCTAGAGATTGCTTTCTGATGTGTGACTTCATCTCACAGAGTTCCACCCTTCCCTTCTTGGAACAGTTTGCTACCACTGTTGTCCTGGATTCTGCAAAGTGATATTTGGGAGCTCATTGAGGGCTATGGTGAAAAAGCAAATATCCTCCCATAATAACTGGAGAGAAGCTCTCTGAGAAACTGCATTGCCATGTGTGAATGCAACTCACAGAGTTACACGTTTCTCTTCAGTGATCAGTTTGCTAACACAGTTTTCTAGAAATCTGCAGTTAGATACTTCATAGCGCAGTGAAGCTTACGGTGACAAAGGAAATATACTCAGTTGAAAACTAGAAAGAAGCTTTCTTAGAAACTTCTTGGTGATGTGTGAATTCATCTCACAGAGTTACACTTATGTTTCGTGGAGCAGTCCATTAACACTGTCTTTGAGGAAACTGAGAAGGGCTTCTTTGGATCGCATTGAGGCCTACGCTGATAAAGGAAATTTCATCCGTTCAAAACGTGAAAGAAGCTTTCTGAGACACTTCTTTCTGATCTGTGAGTTCATCTCACAGACTTATAACTTAAACCTCAGGAAGCAGTTTGCTATCACTCTTTTCGTGGAATCTTTAAAGTGATACTTGGGAGCCCATAATAGGGGCCCATGGTGAAAAAGGAAATCTCCTCACATAATAACTAGAGAGAAGCTTTCTAGAGATTGCTTTCTGATGTGTGACTTCATCTCACAGAGTTCCACCCTTCCCTTCTTGGAACAGTTTGCTACCACTGTTGTCCTGGATTCTGCAAAGTGATATTTGGGAGCTCATTGAGGGCTATGGTGAAAAAGCAATATCCTCCCATAATAACTGGAGAGAAGCTCTCTGAGAAACTGCATTGCCATGTGTGAATGCAACTCACAGAGTTACACGTTTCTCTTCAGTGATCAGTTTGCTAACACAGTTTTCTAGAAATCTGCAGTTAGATACTTCATAGCGCAGTGAAGCTTACGGTGACAAAGGAAATATACTCAGTTGAAAACTAGAAAGAAGCTTTCTTAGAAACTTCTTGGTGATGTGTGAATTCATCTCACAGAGTTACACTTATGTTTCGTGGAGCAGTCCATTAACACTGTCTTTGAGGAAACTGAGAAGGGCTTCTTTGGATCGCATTGAGGCCTACGCTGATAAAGGAAATTTCATCCGTTCAAAACGTGAAAGAAGCTTTCTGAGACACTTCTTTCTGATCTGTGAGTTCATCTCACAGACTTATAACTTAAACCTCAGGAAGCAGTTTGCTATCACTGTTTTCGTGGAATCTTTAAAGTGATACTTGGGAGCCCATAATAGGGGCCCATGGTGAAAAAGGAAATCTCCTCACATAATAACTAGAGAGAAGCTTTCTAGAGATTGCTTTCTGATGTGTGACTTCATCTCACAGAGTTCCACCCTTCCCTTCTTGGAACAGTTTGCTACCACTGTTGTCCTGGATTCTGCAAAGTGATATTTGGGAGCTCATTGAGGGCTATGGTGAAAAAGCAAATATCCTCCCATAATAACTGGAGAGAAGCTCTCTGAGAAACTGCATTGCCATGTGTGAATGCAACTCACAGAGTTACACGTTTCTCTTCAGTGATCAGTTTGCTAACACAGTTTTCTAGAAATCTGCAGTTAGATACTTCATAGCGCAGTGAAGCTTACGGTGACAAAGGAAATATACTCAGTTGAAAACTAGAAAGAAGCTTTCTTAGAAACTTCTTGGTGATGTGTGAATTCATCTCACAGAGTTACACTTATGTTTCGTGGAGCAGTCCATTAACACTGTCTTTGAGGAAACTGAGAAGGGCTTCTTTGGATCGCATTGAGGCCTACGCTGATAAAGGAAATTTCATCCGTTCAAAACGTGAAAGAAGCTTTCTGAGACACTTCTTTCTGATCTGTGAGTTCATCTCACAGACTTATAACTTAAACCTCAGGAAGCAGTTTGCTATCACTCTTTTCGTGGAATCTTTAAAGTGATACTTGGGAGCCCAGAATAGGGGCCCATGGTGAAAAAGGAAATCTCCTCACATAATAACTAGAGAGAAGCTTTCTAGAGATTGCTTTCTGATGTGTGACTTCATCTCACAGAGTTCCACCCTTCCCTTCTTGGAACAGTTTGCTACCACTGTTGTCCTGGATTCTGCAAAGTGATATTTGGGAGCTCATTGAGGGCTATGGTGAAAAAGCAAATATCCTCCCATAATAACTGGAGAGAAGCTCTCTGAGAAACTGCATTGCCATGTGTGAATGCAACTCACAGAGTTACACGTTTCTCTTCAGTGATCAGTTTGCTAACACAGTTTTCTAGAAATCTGCAATTAGATACTTCATAGCGCAGTGAAGCTTACGGTGACAAAGGAAATATACTCAGTTGAAAACTAGAAAGAAGCTTTCTTAGAAACTTCTTGGTGATGTGTGAATTCATCTCACAGAGTTACACTTATGTTTCGTGGAGCAGTCCATTAACACTGTCTTTGAGGAAACTGAGAAGGGCTTCTTTGGATCGCATTGAGGCCTACGCTGATAAAGGAAATTTCATCCGTTCAAAACGTGAAAGAAGCTTTCTGAGAAACTTCTTTCTGATCTGTGAGTTCATCTCACAGACTTATAACTTAAACCTCAGGAAGCAGTTTGCTATCACTCTTTTCGTGGAATCTTTAAAGTGATACTTGGGAGCCCAGAATAGGGGCCCATGGTGAAAAAGGAAATCTCCTCACATAATAACTAGAGAGAAGCTTTCTAGAGATTGCTTTCTGATGTGTGACTTCATCTCACAGAGTTCCACCCTTCCCTTCTTGGAACAGTTTGCTACCACTGTTGTCCTGGATTCTGCAAAGTGATATTTGGGAGCTCATTGAGGGCTATGGTGAAAAAGCAAATATCCTCCCATAATAACTGGAGAGAAGCTCTCTGAGAAACTGCATTGCCATGTGTGAATGCAACTCACAGAGTTACACGTTTCTCTTCAGTGATCAGTTTGCTAACACAGTTTTCTAGAAATCTGCAGTTAGATACTTCATAGCGCAGTGAAGCTTACGGTGACAAAGGAAATATACTCAGTTGAAAACTAGAAAGAAGCTTTCTTAGAAACTTCTTGGTGATGTGTGAATTCATCTCACAGAGTTACACTTATGTTTCGTGGAGCAGTCCATTAACACTGTCTTTGAGGAAACTGAGAAGGGCTTCTTTGGATCGCATTGAGGCCTACGCTGATAAAGGAAATTTCATCCGTTCAAAACGTGAAAGAAGCTTTCTGAGAAACTTCTTTCTGATCTGTGAGTTCATCTCACAGACTTATAACTTAAACCTCAGGAAGCAGTTTGCTATCACTCGTTTTCGTGGAATCTTTAAAGTGATACTTGGGAGCCCATAATAGGGGCCCATGGTGAAAAAGGAAATCTCCTCACATAATAACTAGAGAGAAGCTTTCTAGAGATTGCTTTCTGATGTGTGACTTCATCTCACAGAGTTCCACCCTTCCCTTCTTGGAACAGTTTGCTACCACTGTTGTCCTGGATTCTGCAAAGTGATATTTGGGAGCTCATTGAGGGCTATGGTGAAAAAGCAAATATCCTCCCATAATAACTGGAGAGAAGCTCTCTGAGAAACTGCATTGCCATGTGTGAATGCAACTCACAGAGTTACACGTTTCTCTTCAGTGATCAGTTTGCTAACACAGTTTTCTAGAAATCTGCAGTTAGATACTTCATAGCGCAGTGAAGCTTACGGTGACAAAGGAAATATACTCAGTTGAAAACTAGAAAGAAGCTTTCTTAGAAACTTCTTGGTGATGTGTGAATTCATCTCACAGAGTTACACTTATGTTTCGTGGAGCAGTCCATTAACACTGTCTTTGAGGAAACTGAGAAGGGCTTCTTTGGATCGCATTGAGGCCTACGCTGATAAAGGAAATTTCATCCGTTCAAAACGTGAAAGAAGCTTTCTGAGACACTTCTTTCTGATCTGTGAGTTCATCTCACAGACTTATAACTTAAACCTCAGGAAGCAGTTTGCTATCACTCTTTTCGTGGAATCTTTAAAGTGATACTTGGGAGCCCAGAATAGGGGCCCATGGTGAAAAAGGAAATCTCCTCACATAATAACTAGAGAGAAGCTTTCTAGAGATTGCTTTCTGATGTGTGACTTCATCTCACAGAGTTCCACCCTTCCCTTCTTGGAACAGTTTGCTAACACTGTTGTCCTGGATTCTGCAAAGTGATATTTGGGAGCTCATTGAGGGCTATGGTGAAAAAGTAACTATCCTCCCATAATAACTGGAGAGAAGCTCTCTGAGAAACTGCATTGCCATGTGTGAATGCAACTCACAGAGTTACACGTTTCTCTTCAGTGATCAGTTTGCTAACACAGTTTTCTAGAAATCTGCAAGTTAGATACTTCATAGCGCAGTGAAGCTTACGGTGACAAAGGAAATATACTCAGTTGAAAACTAGAAAGAAGCTTTCTTAGAAACTTCTTGGTGATGTGTGAATTCATCTCACAGAGTTACACTTATGTTTCGTGGAGCAGTCCATTAACACTGTCTTTGAGGAAACTGAGAAGGGCTTCTTTGGATCGCATTGAGGCCTACGCTGATAAAGGAAATTTCATCCGTTCAAAACGTGAAAGAAGCTTTCTGAGACACTTCTTTCTGATCTGTGAGTTCATCTCACAGACTTATAACTTAAACCTCAGGAAGCAGTTTGCTATCACTCTTTTCGTGGAATCTTTAAAGTGATACTTGGGAGCCCATAATAGGGGCCCATGGTGAAAAAGGAAATCTCCTCACATAATAACTAGAGAGAAGCTTTCTAGAGATTGCTTTCTGATGTGTGACTTCATCTCACAGAGTTCCACCCTTCCCTTCTTGGAACAGTTTGCTAACACTGTTGTCCTGGATTCTGCAAAGTGATATTTGGGAGCTCATTGAGGGCTATGGTGAAAAAGCAAATATCCTCCCATAATAACTGGAGAGAAGCTCTCTGAGAAACTGCATTGCCATGTGTGAATGCAACTCACAGAGTTACACGTTTCTCTTCAGTGATCAGTTTGCTAACACAGTTTTCTAGAAATCTGCAATTAGATACTTCATAGCGCAGTGAAGCTTACGGTGACAAAGGAAATATACTCAGTTGAAAACTAGAAAGAAGCTTTCTTAGAAACTTCTTGGTGATGTGTGAATTCATCTCACAGAGTTACACTTATGTTTCGTGGAGCAGTCCATTAACACTGTCTTTGAGGAAACTGAGAAGGGCTTCTTTGGATCGCATTGAGGCCTACGCTGATAAAGGAAATTTCATCCGTTCAAAACGTGGAAGAAGCTTTGTGAGAAACTTCTTTCTGATCTGTGAGTTCATCTCACAGACTTATAACTTAAACCTCAGGAAGCAGTTTGCTATCACTGTTTTCGTGGAATCTTTAAAGTGATACTTGGGAGCCCAATAGGGGCCCATGGTGAAAAAGGAAATCTCCTCACATAATAACTAGAGAGAAGCTTTCTAGAGATTGCTTTCTGATGTGACTTCATCTCACAGAGTTCCACCCTTCCCTTCTTGGAACAGTTTGCTAACTGTTGTCCTGGATTCTGCAAAGTGATATTTGGGAGCTCATTGAGGGCTATGGTGAAAAAGCAATATCCTCCCATAATAACTGGAGAGAAGCTCTCTGAGAAACTGCATTGCCATGTGTGAATGCAACTCACAGAGTTACACGTTTCTCTTCAGTGATCAGTTTGCTAACACAGTTTTCTAGAAATCTGCAATTAGATACTTCATAGCGCAGTGAAGCTTACGGTGACAAAGGAAATATACTCAGTTGAAAACTAGAAAGAAGCTTTCTTAGAAACTTCTTGGTGATGTGTGAATTCATCTCACAGAGTTACACTTATGTTTCGTGGAGCAGTCCATTAACACTGTCTTTGAGGAAACTGAGAAGGGCT
>NC_044556.1:66048562-66055241 GCF_007565055.1 Rhinopithecus roxellana
ATAAGTGTAACTCTGTGAGATGAATTCCACACATCACCAAGAAGTTTCTAAGAAAGCTTCTTTCTAGTTTTTCAACTGAGTATTTCCTTTGTCACCGTAAGCTTCACTGCGCTATGAAGTATCTAACTGCAGATTTCTAGAAAACTGTGTTAGCAAACTGATCACTGAAGAGAAACGTGTAACTCTGTGAGTTGCATTCACACATGGCAATGCAGTTTCTCAGAGAGCTTCTCTCCAGTTATTATGGGAGGATATTGCTTTTTCACCATAGCCCTCAATGAGCTCCCAAATATCACTTTGCAGAATCCAGGACAACAGTGGTAGCAAACTGTTCCAAGAAGGGAAGGGTGGAACTCTGTGAGATGAAGTCACACATCAGAAAGCAATCTCTAGAAAGCTTCTCTCTAGTTATTATGTGAGGAGATTTCCTTTTTCACCATGGGCCCCTATTATGGGCTCCCAAGTATCACTTTAAAGATTCCACGAAAAGAGTGATAGCAAACTGCTTCCTGAGGTTTAAGTTATAAGTCTGTGAGATGAACTCACAGATCAGAAAGAAGTGTCTCAGAAAGCTTCTTTCACGTTTTGAACGGATGAAATTTCCTTTATCAGCGTAGGCCTCAATGCGATCCAAAGAAGCCCTTCTCAGTTTCCTCAAAGACAGTGTTAATGGACTGCTCCACGAAACATAAGTGTAACTCTGTGAGATGAATTCACACATCACCAAGAAGTTTCTAAGAAAGCTTCTTTCTAGTTTTCAACTGAGTATATTTCCTTTGTCACCGTAAGCTTCACTGCGCTATGAAGTATCTAACTGCAGATTTCTAGAAAACTGTGTTAGCAAACTGATCACTGAAGAGAAACGTGTAACTCTGTGAGTTGCATTCACACATGGCAATGCAGTTTCTCAGAGAGCTTCTCTCCAGTTATTATGGGAGGATATTGCTTTTTCACCATAGCCCTCAATGAGCTCCCAAATATCACTTTGCAGAATCCAGGACAACAGTGTAGCAAACTGTTCCAAGAAGGGAAGGGTGGAACTCTGTGAGATGAAGTCACACATCAGAAAGCAATCTCTAGAAAGCTTCTCTCTAGTTATTATGTGAGGAGATTTCCTTTTTCACCATGGGCCCCTATTATGGGCTCCCAAGTATCACTTTAAAGATTCCACGAAAACAGTGATAGCAAACTGCTTCCTGAGGTTTAAGTTATAAGTCTGTGAGATGAACTCACAGATCAGAAAGAAGTTCTCAGAAAGCTTCTTTCACGTTTTGAACGGATGAAATTTCCTTTATCAGCGTAGGCCTCAATGCGATCCAAAGAAGCCCTTCTCAGTTTCCTCAAAGACAGTGTTAATGGACTGCTCCACGAAACATAAGTGTAACTCTGTGAGATGAATTCACACATCACCAAGAAGTTTCTAAGAAAGCTTCTTTCTAGTTTTCAACTGAGTATATTTCCTTTGTCACCGTAAGCTTCACTGCGCTATGAAGTATCTAACTGCAGATTTCTAGAAAACTGTGTTAGCAAACTGATCACTGAAGAGAAACGTGTAACTCTGTGAGTTGCATTCACACATGGCAATGCAGTTTCTCAGAGAGCTTCTCTCCAGTTATTATGGGAGGATATTGCTTTTTCACCATAGCCCTCAATGAGCTCCCAAATATCACTTTGCAGAATCCAGGACAACAGTGTAGCAAACTGTTCCAAGAAGGGAAGGGTGGAACTCTGTGAGATGAAGTCACACATCAGAAAGCAATCTCTAGAAAGCTTCTCTCTAGTTATTATGTGAGGAGATTTCCTTTTTCACCATGGGCCCCTATTATGGGCTCCCAAGTATCACTTTAAAGATTCCACGAAAAGAGTGATAGCAAACTGCTTCCTGAGGTTTAAGTTATAAGTCTGTGAGATGAACTCACAGATCAGAAAGAAGTTTCTCAGAAAGCTTCTTTCACGTTTTGAACGGATGAAATTTCCTTTATCAGCGTAGGCCTCAATGCGATCCAAAGAAGCCCTTCTCAGTTTCCTCAAAGACAGTGTTAATGGACTGCTCCACGAAACATAAGTGTAACTCTGTGAGATGAATTCACACATCACCAAGAAGTTTCTAAGAAAGCTTCTTTCTAGTTTTCAACTGAGTATATTTCCTTTGTCACCGTAAGCTTCACTGCGCTATGAAGTATCTAACTGCAGATTTCTAGAAAACTGTGTTAGCAAACTGATCACTGAAGAGAAACGTGTAACTCTGTGAGTTGCATTCACACATGGCAATGCAGTTTCTCAGAGAGCTTCTCTCCAGTTATTATGGGAGGATATTGCTTTTTCACCATAGCCCTCAATGAGCTCCCAAATATCACTTTGCAGAATCCAGGACAACAGTGGTAGCAAACTGTTCCAAGAAGGGAAGGGTGGAACTCTGTGAGATGAAGTCACACATCAGAAAGCAATCTCTAGAAAGCTTCTCTCTAGTTATTATGTGAGGAGATTTCCTTTTTCACCATGGGCCCCTATTATGGGCTCCCAAGTATCACTTTAAAGATTCCACGAAAAGAGTGATAGCAAACTGCTTCCTGAGGTTTAAGTTATAAGTCTGTGAGATGAACTCACAGATCAGAGAAAGAAGTTCTCAGAAAGCTTCTTTCACGTTTTGAACGGATGAAATTTCCTTTATCAGCGTAGGCCTCAATGCGATCCAAAGAAGCCCTTCTCAGTTTCCTCAAAGACAGTGTTAATGGACTGCTCCACGAAACATAAGTGTAACTCTGTGAGATGAATTCACACATCACCAAGAAGTTTCTAAGAAAGCTTTTTCTAGTTTTCAACTGAGTATATTTCCTTTGTCACCGTAAGCTTCACTGCGCTATGAAGTATCTAACTGCAGATTTCTAGAAAACTGTGTTAGCAAACTGATCACTGAAGAGAAACGTGTAACTCTGTGAGTTGCATTCACACATGGCAATGCAGTTTCTCAGAGAGCTTCTCTCCAGTTATTATGGGAGGATATTTGCTTTTTCACCATAGCCCTCAATGAGCTCCCAAATATCACTTTGCAGAATCCAGGACAACAGTGTAGCAAACTGTTCCAAGAAGGGAAGGGTGGAACTCTGTGAGATGAAGTCACACATCAGAAAGCAATCTCTAGAAAGCTTCTCTCTAGTTATTATGTGAGGAGATTTCCTTTTTCACCATGGGCCCCTATTATGGGCTCCCAAGTATCACTTTAAAGATTCCACGAAAAGAGTGATAGCAAACTGCTTCCTGAGGTTTAAGTTATAAGTCTGTGAGATGAACTCACAGATCAGAAAGAAGTTCTCAGAAAGCTTCTTTCACGTTTTGAACGGATGAAATTTCCTTTATCAGCGTAGGCCTCAATGCGATCCAAAGAAGCCCTTCTCAGTTTCCTCAAAGACAGTGTTAATGGACTGCTCCACGAAACATAAGTGTAACTCTGTGAGATGAATTCACACATCACCAAGAAGTTTCTAAGAAAGCTTCTTTCTAGTTTTCAACTGAGTATATTTCCTTTGTCACCGTAAGCTTCACTGCGCTATGAAGTATCTAACTGCAGATTTCTAGAAAACTGTGTTAGCAAACTGATCACTGAAGAGAAACGTGTAACTCTGTGAGTTGCATTCACACATGGCAATGCAGTTTCTCAGAGAGCTTCTCTCCAGTTATTATGGGAGGATATTGCTTTTTCACCATAGCCCTCAATGAGCTCCCAAATATCACTTTGCAGAATCCAGGACAACAGTGTAGCAAACTGTTCCAAGAAGGGAAGGGTGGAACTCTGTGAGATGAAGTCACACATCAGAAAGCAATCTCTAGAAAGCTTCTCTCTAGTTATTATGTGAGGAGATTTCCTTTTTCACCATGGGCCCCTATTATGGGCTCCCAAGTATCACTTTAAAGATTCCACGAAAAGAGTGATAGCAAACTGCTTCCTGAGGTTTAAGTTATAAGTCTGTGAGATGAACTCACAGATCAGAAAGAAGTGTCTCAGAAAGCTTCTTTCACGTTTTGAACGGATGAAATTTCCTTTATCAGCGTAGGCCTCAATGCGATCCAAAGAAGCCCTTCTCAGTTTCCTCAAAGACAGTGTTAATGGACTGCTCCACGAAACATAAGTGTAACTCTGTGAGATGAATTCACACATCACCAAGAAGTTTCTAAGAAAGCTTCTTTCTAGTTTTCAACTGAGTATATTTCCTTTGTCACCGTAAGCTTCACTGCGCTATGAAGTATCTAACTGCAGATTTCTAGAAAACTGTGTTAGCAAACTGATCACTGAAGAGAAACGTGTAACTCTGTGAGTTGCATTCACACATGGCAATGCAGTTTCTCAGAGAGCTTCTCTCCAGTTATTATGGGAGGATATTTGCTTTTTCACCATAGCCCTCAATGAGCTCCCAAATATCACTTTGCAGAATCCAGGACAACAGTGTAGCAAACTGTTCCAAGAAGGGAAGGGTGGAACTCTGTGAGATGAAGTCACACATCAGAAAGCAATCTCTAGAAAGCTTCTCTCTAGTTATTATGTGAGGAGATTTCCTTTTTCACCATGGGCCCCTATTATGGGCTCCCAAGTATCACTTTAAAGATTCCACGAAAAGAGTGATAGCAAACTGCTTCCTGAGGTTTAAGTTATAAGTCTGTGAGATGAACTCACAGATCAGAAAGAAGTTCTCAGAAAGCTTCTTTCACGTTTTGAACGGATGAAATTTCCTTTATCAGCGTAGGCCTCAATGCGATCCAAAGAAGCCCTTCTCAGTTTCCTCAAAGACAGTGTTAATGGACTGCTCCACGAAACATAAGTGTAACTCTGTGAGATGAATTCACACATCACCAAGAAGTTTCTAAGAAAGCTTCTTTCTAGTTTTCAACTGAGTATATTTCCTTTGTCACCGTAAGCTTCACTGCGCTATGAAGTATCTAACTGCAGATTTCTAGAAAACTGTGTTAGCAAACTGATCACTGAGAAACGTGTAACTCTGTGAGTTGCATTCACACATGGCAATGCAGTTTCTCAGAGAGCTTCTCTCCAGTTATTATGGGAGGATATTTGCTTTTTCACCATAGCCCTCAATGAGCTCCCAAATATCACTTTGCAGAATCCAGGACAACAGTGTAGCAAACTGTTCCAAGAAGGGAAGGGTGGAACTCTGTGAGATGAAGTCACACATCAGAAAGCAATCTCTAGAAAGCTTCTCTCTAGTTATTATGTGAGGAGATTTCCTTTTTCACCATGGGCCCCTATTATGGGCTCCCAAGTATCACTTTAAAGATTCCACGAAAACAGTGATAGCAAACTGCTTCCTGAGGTTTAAGTTATAAGTCTGTGAGATGAACTCACAGATCAGAAAGAAGTGTCTCAGAAAGCTTCTTTCACGTTTTGAACGGATGAAATTTCCTTTATCAGCGTAGGCCTCAATGCGATCCAAAGAAGCCCTTCTCAGTTTCCTCAAAGACAGTGTTAATGGACTGCTCCACGAAACATAAGTGTAACTCTGTGAGATGAATTCACACATCACCAAGAAGTTTCTAAGAAAGCTTCTTTCTAGTTTTCAACTGAGTATATTTCCTTTGTCACCGTAAGCTTCACTGCGCTATGAAGTATCTAACTGCAGATTTCTAGAAAACTGTGTTAGCAAACTGATCACTGAAGAGAAACGTGTAACTCTGTGAGTTGCATTCACACATGGCAATGCAGTTTCTCAGAGAGCTTCTCTCCAGTTATTATGGGAGGATATGCTTTTTCACCATAGCCCTCAATGAGCTCCCAAATATCACTTTGCAGAATCCAGGACAACAGTGGTAGCAAACTGTTCCAAGAAGGGAAGGGTGGAACTCTGTGAGATGAAGTCACACATCAGAAAGCAATCTCTAGAAAGCTTCTCTCTAGTTATTATGTGAGGAGATTTCCTTTTTCACCATGGGCCCCTATTATGGGCTCCCAAGTATCACTTTAAAGATTCCACGAAAAGAGTGATAGCAAACTGCTTCCTGAGGTTTAAGTTATAAGTCTGTGAGATGAACTCACAGATCAGAAAGAAGTCTCAGAAAGCTTCTTTCACGTTTTGAACGGATGAAATTTCCTTTATCAGCGTAGGCCTCAATGCGATCCAAAGAAGCCCTTCTCAGTTTCCTCAAAGACAGTGTTAATGGACTGCTCCACGAAACATAAGTGTAACTCTGTGAGATGAATTCACACATCACCAAGAAGTTTCTAAGAAAGCTTCTTTCTAGTTTTCAACTGAGTATATTTCCTTTGTCACCGTAAGCTTCACTGCGCTATGAAGTATCTAACTGCAGATTTCTAGAAAACTGTGTTAGCAAACTGATCACTGAAGAGAAACGTGTAACTCTGTGAGTTGCATTCACACATGGCAATGCAGTTTCTCAGAGAGCTTCTCTCCAGTTATTATGGGAGGATATTTGCTTTTTCACCATAGCCCTCAATGAGCTCCCAAATATCACTTTGCAGAATCCAGGACAACAGTGGTAGCAAACTGTTCCAAGAAGGGAAGGGTGGAACTCTGTGAGATGAAGTCACACATCAGAAAGCAATCTCTAGAAAGCTTCTCTCTAGTTATTATGTGAGGAGATTTCCTTTTTCACCATGGGCCCCTATTATGGGCTCCCAAGTATCACTTTAAAGATTCCACGAAAACAGTGATAG
>NC_044556.1:66655341-66855341 GCF_007565055.1 Rhinopithecus roxellana
CAAATTGAACCATTTAAACAGATGTGGTTTAGCGTGTATGTAAATTTTATCCCACTAAAATTGATAAAATATTCTCCAAGTGATTCTTGCAACATTCAAGTATGGGAACCATTGATTTACACTGTAATGAACAAGTTGCTTTAACTTTGAAAAAAATAAAACAATTTTAATATTATTTTATCATTTAAATTCTGAACTCTTTCAGATAGAAACTTAAGTAGTGTGTATACTGCTTATCACTCCAAATTTCACCTGAGACAAATTGGTATCCACTGTTTGTTAAATTATGCTGACAAGAAGAATCTTGCACAATTTCAATAAAAAAACTTTTTTATGAAATGGGGTTTCTTTTGATCTCATTCACATTCAGAAGGGAATTTTAATAAATAGAAAGGACTCTATTTTATTTTACACTAAGAAGGAATTTAATCAGTAAAAATATGAAATATACACTTGAGTATACAGTTGACCAGTTCTTGCCTTGATGCTATTGTACCTCTGTAATGTGTTTTTCTTTCTTTCTTTTTATTTTTTATTTGTTTTTATTTTATTTTTTTTTATTTATTTTTATTATACTTTAAGTTCTAGGGTACATGTGCATAACGTGCAGGTTTGTTACATATGTATACTTGTGCCATGTTGGTGTGCTGCACCCATCAACTCGTCAGCACCCATCAATTCATTATTTATATCATGTATAACTCCGCAGTGCAATCCCTCCCCCCTCCCCCCTCCCCATGATAGGCCCCAGTGTGTGATGTTCCCCTTCCCGAGTCCAAGTGATCTCATTGTTCAGTTCCCACCTATGAGTGAGAACATGCGGTGTTTGGTTTTCTGTTCTTGTGATAGTTTGCTAAGAATGATGGTTTCCAGCTGCATCCATGTCCCTACAAAGGACGCAAACTCATCCTTTTTTATGGCTGCATAGTATTCCATGGTGTATATGTGCCACATTTTCTTAATCCAGTCTGTCACAGATGGGCATTTGGGTTGATTCCAAGTCGTTGCTATTGTGAATAGTGCCGCAATAAACATACGTGTGCATGTGTCTTTGTAGTAGAATAATTTATAATCCTTTGGGTATATACCCAGTAGTGGGATGGCTGGGTCATATGGTACATCTAGTTCTAGATCCTTGAGGAATTGCCATACTGTTTTCCATAATGGTTGAACTAGTTTACAATCCCACCAACAGTGTAAAAGTGTTCCTATTTCTCCACATCCTCTCCAAAACCTGTTGTTTCCTGATTTTTTAATGATTGCCATTCTAACTGGTGTGAGATGGTATCTCACTGTGGTTTTGATTTGCATTTCTCTGATGGCGAGTGATGATGAGCATTTTTTCATGTGTCTGTTGGCTGTATGAATGTCTTCTTTTGAGAATTGTCTGTTCATATCCTTTCCCCACTTTTTGATGGGGTTGTTTGATTTTTTCTTGTATATTTGTTTGAGTTCTTTGTAGATTCTGGATATTAGCCCTTTGTCAGATGAGTAGATTGCAAAAATTTTCTCCCATTCTGTAGGTTGCCTGTTCACTCTGATGGTAGTTTCTTTTGCAGTGCAGAAGCTCTTTAGTTTAATGAGATCCCATTTGTCAATTTTGGGTTTTGCTACTGTTGCTTTTGGTGTTTTAGACATGAAGTCCTTGCCCATGCCTATGTCCTGAATGGTACTACCTAGATTTTTTTCTAGGGTTTTTATGATATTAGGTCTAACATTTAAGTCTCTAATCCATCTTGAATTAATCTTCGTATAAGGAGTAAGGAAAGGATCCAGTTTCAGCTTTCTACTTATGGCTAGCCAATTTTCCCAGCACCATTTATTAAATAGGAAATCCTTTCCCCATTTCTTGTTTCTCTGAGGTTTGTCAAAGATCAGATGGCTGTAGATGTGTGGTATTATTTCTGAGGACTCTGTTCTGTTCCATTGGTCTATATCTCTGTTTTGGTACCAGTACCATGCTGTTTTAGTTACTGTAGCCTTGTAGTATACTTTGAAGTCAGGTAGCGTGATGCCTCCAGCTTTGTCCTTTTGACTTAGGATTGTCTTGGCAATGTGGGCTCTTTTTTGGTTCCATATGAACTTTAAAGCAGTTTTTTCCAATTCTGTGAAGAAACTCATTGGTAGCTTGATGGGGATGGCATTGAATCTATAAATAACTTTGGGCAGTATGGCCATTTTCACGATATTGATTCTTCCTATCCATGAGCATGGTATGTTCTTCCATTTGTTTGTGTCCTCTTTTATTTCACTGAGCAGTGGTTTGCAGTTCTCCTTGAAGAGGTCCTTTACATCCCTTGTAAGCTGGATTCCTAGGTATTTTATTCTCTTTGAAGCAATTGTGAATGGAAGTTCATTCCTGATTTGGCTCTCTGCTTGTCTGTTACTGGTGTATAAGAATGCTTGTGATTTTTGCACATTAATTTTGTATCCTGAGACTTTGCTGAAGTTGCTTATCAGATTAAGGAGATTTTGGGCTGAGACGATGGGGTTTTCTAAATATACAATCATGTTATCTATGAACAGGGACAATTTGACTTCTTCTTTTCCTAACTGAATACCCTTTATTTCTTTATCCTGCCTGATTGCCCTAGCCAGAACTTCCAACACTGTGTTGAATAGGAGTGGTGAGAGAGGGCATCCCTGTCTTGTGCCAGTTTTCAAAGGGAATTTTTCCAGTTTTTGCCTATTCAGTATGATATTAGGTGTGGGTTTGTCATAAATAGCTCTTATTATTTTGAGGTACGTTCCATCAATACCGAATTTATTGAGCATTTTTAGCATGAAGGGCTGTTGAATTTTGTCAAAAGCCTTTTCTGCATCTATTGAGATAATCATGTGGTTCTTGTCTTTGGTTCTGTTTATATGCTGGATTACATTTATTGATTTGCGTATGTTGAACCAGCCTTGCATCCCAGGGATGAAGCCCACTTGATCATGGTGGATAAGCTTTTTGATGTGCTGCTGGATCCAGGTTGCCAGTATTTTATTGAGGATTTTTGCATCGATGTTCATCAGGGATATTGGTCTAAAATTCTCTTTTTTTGTTGTGTCTCTGCCAGGCTTTGGTATCAGGATGATGTTGGCCTCATAAAATGAGTTAGGGAGGATTCCCTCTTTTTCTAATGATTGGAATAGTTTCAGAAGGAATGGTACCAGCTCCTCCTTGTACCTCTGGTAGAATTCAGCTGTGGATCCATCTGGTCCTGGACTTATTTTGGTGGGTAGGCTATTAATTGTTGCCTCAATTTCAGAGGCTGCTATTGGTCTATTCAGGGATTCAACTTATTCCTGGTTTATTCTTTGGAGAGTGTAACTGTCCTGGAAATTATCCATTTCTTCTAGATTTTCTAGTTGATTTGCATAGAGGTGTTTATAGTATTCTCTGATGGTAGTTTGTATTTCTGTGGGGTTGGTGGTGATATCCCCTTTATCATTTTTTATTGCGTCTATTTGATTCCTCTCTCTTTTCTTCTTTATTAGTCTTGCTAGCGGTCTGTCAATTTTGTTGATCTTTTCAAAAAACCAACTCCTGGATTCATTGATTTTTTGGAGGGTTTTTTGTGTCTCTATCTCCTTCAGTTCTGCTCTGATCTTGGTTATTTCTTGCCTTCTGCTAGCTTTTGAATGTGTTTGCTCTTGCCTCTCTAGTTCTTTTAATTGTGATGTTAGAGTGTCAATTTTAGATCTTTCCTGCTTTCTCTTGTGGGCATTTACTGCTATAAATTTCCCTCTACACACTGCTTTAAATGTGTCCCAAAGATTCTGGTATGTTTTATCTTTGTTCTCATTGGTTTCAAAGAACATCTTTATTTCTGCTTTCATTTCATTATGTACCCAGTAGTCATTCAGGAGCAGGTTGTTCAGTTTCCAAGTAGTTGAGCGGTTTTGATTGAGTTTCTTAGTCCTGAGTTCTAGTTTGATTGCACTGTGGTCTGAGAGACAGTTTGTTATAATTTCTGTTCTTTTACATTTGCTGAGGAGTGCCTTACTTCCAATTATGTGGTCAATTTTGAAACAAGTGCGATGTGTTGCTGAGAAGAATGTATATTCTGTTGATTTGGGGTGGAGAGTTCTATAGATGTCTATTAGGTCCACTTGGTGCAGAGATGAGTTCAATTCCTGGATATCCTTGTTAACTTTCTGTCTCGTTGATCTGTCTAATGTTGACAGTGGAGTGTTGAAGTCTCCCATTATTATTGTATGGGAGTCTAAGTCTCTTTGTAAGTCTCTAAGGACTTGCTTTATGAATGTGGGTGCTCCTGTATTGGGTGCATATATATTTAGGATAGTTAGCTCTTCCTGTTGAATCGATCCCTTTACCATTATGTAATGGCCTTCTTTGTCTCTTTTGATCTTTGATGGTATAAAGTCTGTTTTATCAGAGACTAGGATTGCAACTCCTGCTTTTTTTTGTTCTCCATTTGCTTGGTAGATCTTCCTCCATCCCTTTATTTTGAGCCTATGTATGTCTCTGCATGTGAGATGGGTTTCTTGAATACAGCAGACTGATGGGTCTTGAGTCTTTATCCAGTTTGCCAGTCTGTGTCTTTTAATTGGAGCATTTAGTCCATTTACATTTAAGGTTAATATTGTTATGTGTGGACTTGATCCTGCTATTAAGATATTAACTGGTTATTTTGATCGTTAGTTGACGCAGTTTCTTCCTAGCCTCGATGGTCTTTACATTTTGGCATGTTTTTGCAATGGCTGGTACCGGTTGTTCCTTTCCATGTTTAGGGCTTCCTTCAGGGTCTCTTGTAAGGCAGGCCTGGTGGTGACAAAATCTCTAAGCATTTGCTTATCTGTAAAGGATTTTATTTCTCCTTCACTTATGAAACTTAGTTTGGCTGGATATGAAATTCTGGGTTTAAAATTCTTTTCTTTAAGAATGTTGAATATTGGCCCCCACTCTCTTCTGGCTTATAGAGGTTCTGCCGAGAGATCTGCTGTTAGTCTGATGGGCTTCCCTTTGTGGGTAACCCGACCTTTCTCTCTGGCTTCCCTTAAGATTTTTTCCTTCATTTCAACTTTGGTGAATCTGGTAATTATGTGTCTTGGAGTTGCTCTTCTGGAGGAGTATCTTTGTGGCGTTCTCTGTATTTCCTGAATTTGAATGTTGGCCTGCCCTACTAGGTTGGGGAAGTTCTCCTGGATGATATCCTGAAGAGTGTTTTCCAACTTGGTTCCATTTTCCCCCTCACTTTCAGGCACCCCAATCAGATGTAGATTTGGTCTTTTTACATAATCCCATACTTCTTGCAGGCTTTGTTCATTTCTTTTTCTTCTTTTTTCTTTTGGTTTCTCTTCTCGCTTCATTTCATTCATTTGATCCTCAATCGCTGATACTCTTTCTTCCAGTTGATCGAGTCGGTTACTGAGGCTTGTGCATTTGTCACGTATTTCTTGTGTCATGGTTTTCATCTCTGTCATTTCGTTTATGACCTTCTCTGCATTAATTAGTCTAGCTGTCAATTCTTCCACTCTTTTTTCAAGATTTTTAGTTTCTTTGCGCTGGGTATGTAATTCCTCCTTTAGCTCTGAGAAGTTTGATGGACTGAAGCCTTCTTCTCTCATCTCGTCAAAGTCATTCTCTGACCAGCTTTGATCCGTTGCTGGCGATGGGCTGCTGCTCCTTTGCAGGGGGAGATGAGCTCTTATTTTTTGTATTTCCAGCTTTTCTGTCCTGCTTTTTCCCCATCTTTGTGGTTTTATCTGTCTCTGGTCTTTGATGATGGTGACGTACTGATGGGGTTTTGGTATAGGTGTCTTTCCTGTTTGATAGTTTTCCTTCTGTCAGTCAGGACCCTCAGCTATAGGTCTGTTGGAGATTGCTTGAGGTCCACTCCAGACCCTGTTTTCCTGGGTATCAGCAGCAGAGGTTGCAGAAGATAGAATATTGCTGAATAGCGAGTGTACCTGTCTGATTCTTACTTTGGAAGCTTCCTCTCACTGGTGTACTCCACCCTGTGAGGTGTGGGGTGTCATACTGCCCCTAGTGGGGGATGTCTCCCAGTCAGGCTACTCAGGGGTCAGGGACCCACTTGAGCAGGCAGTCTGTCCATTCTCAGATCTCAACCTCTGTGTTGGGACCTCCACTGCTCTCTTCAAAGCTGTCAGACAGAGTCGTTCGTGTCTGCACAGGCCTCTGCTGCTTCCCCTGTTGTTTTTTTAGCTGTGCCCTGTCCCCAGAGGTGGAGTCTACAGAGACAGGCAGGTTTCCTTGAGCTGCTGTGAGCTCCACCCAGTTCGAGCTTCCCAGCGGCTTTGTTTACCTACTTAAGCCTCAGCAATGGTGGGCGCCCCTCCCCCAGCCTCACTGCTGCCTTGTGGTTAGGTCGCCGCAGACTGCTGTGTTAGCAATGAAGGAGGCTCCGTGGGCGTGGGACCCTCCCGGCCAGGTGAGGGACATATTCTCCTGGTGTGCCCGTTTGCTTAAAGCACGGTATTGGGGTGGGAGTTACCCAATATTCCAGGTGTTGTGTGTCTCATTTCCCCTGGCTAGGAAAAGGGATTCCCTTCCCCCTTGCGCTTCCCAGGTGAGGCGATCCCTCGCCCTGCTTCAGCTCTCGCTGGTCAGGCTGCAGCAGCTGACCAGCACCGATTGTCCGGCACTCCCTAGTGAGATGACCCCAGTACCTCAGTTGAAAATGCAGAAATCACCGGTCTTCTGTGTCGCTCGCGCTGGGAGTTGGAGACTGGAGCTGTTCCTATTCAGCCATCTTGCTCCGCCCTCTGTAATGTGTTTTTCATAGCTTATATAGTCCATGTTCATATGCTACATTATTAAGTTCAACTATGAGAAATATAGTTGCATGAAAACGGCTTTTCTTCTGCATACTTATAAATCCAGTAGTCAGAAAAAAGTTAAAGAAATATAATGAAAGATTGCAAAATCAATTTGACACTCACTTAAAATGTGTTGAGTAGAGGCAGCAAGCAGCAGTCTATATCTGATGCTGTTCTCTTCTCTTTTACTTCACAAAACTCTGCAAATTAGAACTTTAGAGAGCTGTTAAAGCCTCATTAAAAACTTTCAACAAGTATCCTATTTTGAGGGCTTTTTCCCCCTTGTATCTAATATGCAGCATTATATCTGTTACATGGGCATGTATAAGGCAATACCTGTAGGCATATTAATGTAAACTGCATATATGAAATGGAAGCTTTTCACATGGAAAGGACACTATCAGTGTCTGTCAGTTGTTTCCCAAAGTGATTAATTTCTCCATTTACTTTGTGCTTATCTGCATCTACTAACACTGGATCTCTGTTGGATCATAGGAATATAATTGGACTCCAGTGAAATGGGAGAATTCCCTCACACCCCCTTGCAGGACATGCGACAGAGATGTGGCTTATCTGCTTGACTGCCTTGCACTCAAATTCCTTGCAGGAGGGGGAGCATGCTGATGAGCAGGTGTGGGAGCTGGGGCAAGCACTTTTGGGCTCCAGTCCCATGGTAGTATCTAGGGGTGAGTGCCTGTGACTCCTGAAGCCCCAGTGGCTGTGTTACAGTGCCCTTTTAGCTCTGCCATCCACAGATGGCTTAAGTGTTAACCAGCTCAGTGCCTCCTTGGTACCTGGGTTCTTGTCTGGTGTCCAAGAAGAATCAGGTTACATAGACAAACTGAAGGATGGTAAATCTGGGGGATTTTACTGCTGGGTGGAGGTGGCCCTCAGCAAGATGGATGGGAAGCTGGAAAGGGGATGGAGTGGGAAGATGATCTTCCCCTGGAGTTCAGGCATCCTGCGGCCAATCTCCTCTCTTACTGTCCCCAGCCAAACTCCTCTAGATGTTCAGATGTTCCTTCTCTTCTCTTCTTCTCTGTGGCACTGCTCTGCTGTTCTCCTGTTCCTCTGCTCTTCTGCTCATGGAGCCTGGGGTTTGGGGTTTGTATGGGTATAGGATAGTGGGGCATGGTGGACCAAAAGGTAACACTTGGGTGTGAAAACAGAAGTGCCTTTTTTTATTTAGGACTGTGGGTTTCCAGGCTTGCGGGTGGGGCCTTTGCCAGGGAACTGCCCTCTTCTACTCAGCTTTTCCCTTTCTCCTGTGTTTATCACCAGTAAACTCGTTCCCTGCTCTTACAGGACTTGTGGGAATAGAATCCATGGCTGTTTGACTACTCTTAACTGTTACACTGCTGTTTTTCTGCCCAGGGAGATGTTAAAGTCAAAACCAAGTAATCAACAAGTTTTTCTTTTCAACCTTAAAGTACTGAATTAAGCCTTAACCTTTAAAACAATGTTTGTTGTAGACATAGATTTGCTATTTGTCTCAGACATCCTTTAAGCTTTTGGTCTAGCACATGACTGCCCCTTCTTATCACATTGCCCCTGGCTCCCCCGAGGAGAAGCACATGGCTACCTCTTTTGTACACTGGCCCTCGCTGTACTGATCACAGATAGTTAGGACAGCTATGAACGCCTGCTCCATGCAGAACTGATTCTGTTCACATGAGAATTTGGAATTGGAATTCAGAGCTAACCGGCTGGTCTGTGTTTATCCTGAACATAACACAAAAATTGATTGAAATGAGAGGCAGAGAGAGGTGTATTGTTGTGGGGGCGGGTGAGAAAGTAGGATGGAGGAAGGGAAAGAGGAAATACTGAAGTCTATGAACAGAGAGCAGCAGAGAGGTGAGAGACAGGAAACCATTCCTCAAAGCTTTTCCATTCTCAGTTCAAGAATCTTGCGTAGACTTTAGTTACAGAATACACTCTTATCTCCGGATAATACATTTCTTACTTTGCTCAAAGTCCTGGTGTGAATATGCCACCAGAGATTTTTAACATAAAAGAAGCTATGAGCATATGAATGGAAGTCGAAGCCCTGAGAATGGACTAAGGGACTCAGGGTTAGGGACAGACCCTAGGAGGAAAGAAGACATTCAGAGATATATAGCTAAAAAACAACCAAAAAAAAGTAGCCAGATAGGTAGGTGAAGAACTACTTGACAATCAAGGAAAGATTGATGAATTATGTAATATTCACTTGCATAAAATGTTGCCCAGTGTTCGGATAGGCAAAAAGCTGAAAATAGGCAGTTAGAATTTACCATTTTTATTCTCTCTATCCCCTGCTACTTGACTAAACTATTTTTTAAATGTATTTTACAACTTAGAGCCCTCCCAAAATTTCTAGTATTATATTTAAGGTAAATTTCCAATACATATTGAAACTGAATAATAATATTTTCCTGGGTTTATTTTAATAATATATGCATTTATTTTAGCCAATGATATTCACAAAGCTTTGCTGAAATATGTTTTGTTTAACTTGGTTCTGTATATTTTTCCATGAAAAGCCATACTAAAAGGACATTTTCCAAGTATTTAAAAAAAAAAAAAAAAAAAAAAAAAAAAAAAAAAAAAAAAAAAAAAAAAACCTGCAGTCCAGAATGCATAATTTGTTCCGGGATAGTTAAAATTCTGAAAGAAGTCTTCTTTGTTCTTTCCTTGCTCTTTCTTTGTTCTCCAAAAGGTTCATATTTAAACTATGGGTCATTTCTCATCTGAATAGCCAGGGAAGATTAGCTACATTGCTACTGATGCACTTGATATTTTCTCATTGCATAACATTGTGGCAACAGATTCTTAGCCAGTCTGATAAGATAAAATGTTCATAATACTTACAAGATAAAAGGGTATCATCACTACTTGAGATCCCTTTAAATCCAGTCTCCTGATCTGCATGAGATTACATTTTTGGCTCTCATTTACTAGTTCCCCCGAAAGGAAGTCCTGAGATAGCTACTGGGTTCCTGGCTTGTATTTTGATAGTCAAAACGGCAGTCTGGATATTTTTCTACTTAGCAGATACAATAGAAGACCAAAGCTTCTTGCATTGTAGTCACTGACCTTGCCAAATCATTTCATATTTTCTGTAGATTTGGTCCTGGAAAATCAAATATTAAGCAAGTTTGACAAT
Organism: Rhinopithecus roxellana; assembly: GCF_007565055.1. Taxonomy (NCBI): domain Eukaryota; kingdom Metazoa; phylum Chordata; class Mammalia; order Primates; family Cercopithecidae; genus Rhinopithecus; species Rhinopithecus roxellana. The sequence continues at coordinate 66,665,276 of NC_044556.1, forward strand.
TCAGCTAAATATTCCATAAGGTCATCTATCACATTACATACAGTAATTGATTTTGCGTTAATTGGTCATTAGTTTCATGGTTCATGTTTCTGGTTTTCTGGTAGTTTCCAGAAAGTTTCATGTTAAATGAAGAGCTATGCTGTGTAAATAAAATTCAGTAAAACTTCCCTTTCATTTGAATTACATGCTTTTGAAAACTAATTTTATTGGGTTCTTTAAAAAACCCCATAGGAGTCAGAAATGAATTTTCTACTCTTTAGGACATTTCAATCATGACAGAAAGAACCATCTATATTTTTCATCATCTCAAAACAATTTTAGAACCCTGCTATTTGTAGGTACAAATAATGTTCATTGATTTGCTTCATATTTATTAATCATCTAATATTTATGAAATGGTGCCCTAAGCACTGTGACTAAAAAAAAAAAAAAATAGTAAATTAATTTTACTAATTTTTATCCTTAGGAGCTTTAATTTATGCTAGATAATATCTGAGAAAAAGTCAGCAGTATGATGCTGTTTAAAGAAAAAAAGCAATTGCTATCCTGTGTCGTATTAGCAGAATTGTCAAGGATAAAATAAATAAGGTGATGATTAGACTCCACTTGGCAATCTTTAGCCCTTGATAGGAGTACCATATTCCATTTGGGAAGGCACACTTATTACAACATAGACAAGTTTGGCAGAGGTTTCAAAAGAAAGCAACAAAAAATGATGAAGGGCCTTGAAAATGGGGCCTATAAGAAAAGGCTGAGAGACCTGAGAATGCTCAATCTTGAGGAAAAAAGACAGAGGAGACACATGATAACTGTTTACAGATGCATAAAGAGGTGTTATGGAGAGAAGAGGGACCTATTTTTCTCATTAGTCAACAAAGACACTTCTAGGAGTAACGGGTTTAAAACACGTGGGGGTAAATTCAGGTTAATTATTAGATTAAATTAGGTAAAATTTAAATATTTAAAATATTATTATTCCAAGCATAATTAGGCTGTGGAGACTAAATCACATTAGAATTGGCATAGGAAAGTAAGGTGAAAACAAATTCAACATGAATGCAGGGGGTTAATTATAGTGAGTTTATATTTGCATTAAATGTTAGCATATTTCAAAATACTTTCACATATATTGTTTTACTGATCTCTGGACATTCTTAGGAAAGAGGGAGTGTATCAGCTAGTTTTACGGCTGAGAAAAATGGAATTTCAGAGAGGTGAAATGTAGCTTCTAACCCCCACACCCAGGATTAGACAGACAAAACTGCTAAGTATATAGGATTAGACAAGCAGGACTAGAAGCCAGCTCTTCACATTTTCTGTCAATATGTTTCACATGGCACCTTGCTATCTTTTCATTTGTAATATGATTTCTATTTTGGAGAAATATTGTTTACATAGAGGAACAAGAAACATGATTGAACTTATATCTGCATTACCTATATCTATTATTTATCTCCCACTACTCACAATTGTGAAATAAACTCAGCACTTTGGTATTATATTTTGACAAATCATTGCCAAATGTAATACAATCTCCAGCTAGTGTGATGTGGTGAGACCCTACCTTCTACCATTACCTAGAGGTGGAGACACATTTCATTTTTTATGAATTTCATATTCCTCATATGTAGGAAGAAAATTATAATATCTTCTGTTTTCTTCTAGTTTTATGATGAGGAGCAAATGAGGAAATACCTGTAGAAGTACCTGAATCTGTTCAAAGAAATAAACTATAAACTGTACCTTAGTATAAACTTTGCTTGGGGGAAAATATGTGTTGTTTTTGGTGTATTGTGGATTTTGATAATCCCTTTCCAGTTTTATTTTCAATCCTACTCTTTTTTTTTTTCCCCCCTAATTTCAGATTCCTGAAGTCAAGGCCAATGTCTTTGTTGAAGCACTTAAAATTTACTAGCCTAATGTAGGTGTTCAGTAATAGTTTGGTGGGTGACTGAGTTAACAAATGGATGAATAAATATTTTCAGTAGGATATTATGTCTGGGATATGAGCAAGAGGTAATAAATGCCATATATAATCATCTTGTTATACTCCTTTATGTACCGATGTATGTTTAAAGTATTTTATATAAACATTGTATGCCAGATTCTCAGATCCTGAGAATCCAAGGCACTCAAAGTCTAAAGGGGATTTTGCAGACCACTCCAATGCTAGGTATAGACAAAACTCTTCCCAGCAAAGCAAGGTAGCTGATGCCAAAATGTTGTCAAGGAAAGACCCATTGGTTGGTTGCCAATACCCTTATGGAGTCTGAGAAGATGTTTTAGACTCCCTCAACCATGCACACAAATTGTGTAAAGTAATCCAGGAGGCAGGCTAAATGGAAAGGCTGTTAGTATGCTGAGCTTGCTAGGAAATGGAGGAGTTTTAGGGAAAATGTCAGCCTCTATAGACTCCTGTGATGCTCGCTAGGGTGCCAGCCTCCCCCAGGGAGCCCACAGTACCCGGCAGGCAGACTGCAGCAGGGAGGCTTACTGGGAGGATACAGAAGAGCTTAATGGCCCCCTGTGCATAATGTTGAAAGAGACTGCAATTTTTGTTTTCTTCGGAGATTAACGTGTGCGTATTGCAGGTTCAAAATGGTAAGAACCTTAATTAGAGTTGCAGGAAGTTGCATAATATACTCCATGTCTTACTTTTTTCCGCACACCAAATAACAGAATCTATTTGCCAAATTATGAAGGTTGATGGAGAATGAAAACTATAATTTGAGTAAATGGGATCCCTGCCTCCATTTTTTCCAGTTAGTCACAAAGTTTAAAATGCAAAGAAGTAAATCTCCCAAGGGAGCAATTCTATTTCATCTGTGGAGGAAAGACATATGTTGTTACTGATGAAACCTCTCTTGTGAAAGCAGAGCCAATGCTGGGAAAAACTTGAAGCAAAAACTAGCTGAGAGCCCTCTGTTTCAGGAGCCTGTGGCCATTAGGTCCACCCAGGGCTGCCTGTGCCTCTTCCTGAGGCTTTTCTTGAAGGCCTGCTCTTTCCTCTGATTACCTTAGGGCAGTTGCCTGCCTCTCTTAAGAGAAAATGTACCTGTTTTGTGCCCCATCCCTTCAGGCCCCTGAGCTGGACAGTAGACTGATCTGACAGATGTCACTTTGATATTAAATCAATACTACCAACATGTTTCTGGGTTTTCCTGGCCTTAGCAAGATTTTATGTTCACTCACTTAGAGGCCTTCTGGAGAATATCTCAGAACTCAAAACATGAGATCAAATTGGAGTTCTATGGGAGAGAGGATATTGAACTAGTTGGCCTTATTATGGCTGCACTCATAGGGCCAGCCACATGTAAAAGTTTCATTCTTTTTTTTTTTTTTTGAACAAATATTTATTGAAAACAATAAATTACCAGGCACTGTGTTAAAACATACAGATGTCTAAGCACACAAGGCACAATCTATGGCCCTAAGAAGTCTACGAGGTACAATATTTTATATAAATTACTCATCTTCATTCAAAGTTATTTATTGAGCATCTACTATGTGCCATGCACTGTGCATGCCCCTGGAAAGCATAAGAAGCAAAATTCCTGTCTTTGTGGGAGCTATATTCTAGTGAGGTTCAGCAGGTGAGAAGCAATTCATGTTAGTTATTTCTTCTTCTACTGAAATGAAAATTCTATATTTCTAAAAAATATTATAAAACTACTCTTCAAACCTCATATTAAGAAAGTCAAATTGTCTTTAGCCACATTTGATAAGGATTAAAGATAATCTTCCTATTTTATTTTAAACATATTTAGAACAGTCCTTGTCTGAAGGAATCTTGTGTTGAATTTTTCAGAGTGAGTTAATTACCTTTTAATTAATTTTGTGTGTGTGTGTTATGCTTACTTAACACAAGATTTTCTTTTTTTTTTTTTTTTTTTTTGAGACGGAGTCTCGCTCTGTCGCCCAGGCTGGAGTGCAGTGGCCGGATCTCAGCTCACTGCAAGCTCCGCCTCCCAGGTTCACGCCATTCTCCTGCCTCAGCCTCCGGAGTAGCTGGGACTACAGGCGCCCGCCACCTCGCCCGGCTAATTTTTTGTATTTTTTATGTGGAGACGGGGTTTCACTGTGTTAGCCAGGATGATCTCGACCTCCTGACCTTGTGATCCGCCCGCCTCGGCCTCCCAAAGTGCTGGGATTACAGGATTGAGCCACCGCGCCCGGCCAACACAAGATTTTCATGCTGAATTTGCTTGCCCAAAAGAAAAACAATTCCTATATATGTTGTAAAGGATCACAAGTTAGAATTGAGGTGGAGGCAATGCAAAGATATGACCAGCGGCCTCAGACAAGTTCCCAACACTGGAAAGAATAAAGAGATAGGGAAAGACTGCAGAGCCTTTTTCGGTATAGCATGAGATTGGAAGATCAATGCTCATGTAAATTAGAACTCAGGAAAAGTACTGAACAGCAGGATCATATTATCAAAAATCTGGCTGATAGGTTTTGAACTCACTGAACTGAATCTATTTAGAAGTACATTTTAGGAAGACTAAATAAACATCAACACTATGGTCTATTCTAATTCAGGCTCTTGCTTTGTCTATTTTCCAGGTGATAAAACACTGACTGTTATTAGTCTTATCATCAGGCATATTGAATAGTCAATCTGTAACTTAATAGCAATATACAGACATATAGTCCTGGAACTAGAAGGAAAGAAAATGAATTTTTATCTTTTTTTTTCCTATTTATTTCTGTAGAGGGGAAGAAAAATTCAACACCTTGAGTCAGCTGCGACTCAAGGGTCCATTAGAACTTCAAGATTTTTAACAGCCTGTGCCTAGGGTATGGGAGATGAATTTTGTTCCAAAGTGGTGACATGGGCAAATATACACCCTTGGGAGCAATTTCAGGCAAGTTGAGAGTCCATTCTAAACAAAAATGGACAGAATGTGGAAGATGGAATTCCCACACTTGCTTTCTGACCTTGGCTGATATGCCTCAGCAGTTGGTAATTAAAGGAAATACTGAAACTGAGAGGATGAAAGAATAAAGAGGAGTAGAATAATCAGAATTGAAAGAATGTAAATGAGTAATAAGATGGGGCAAGAACAGGAATGGTGCCACTGACAAAGGTGGCCACACTTTGTAGTAAGATGTGAGTGGGACATGGAAACTAGATTTGGTTGAGCATGAGGAAAACCATATATATACGCACATTCATATATGCATATTTAAAAATATATACATTTTAAAAGCTCATTTATGTTGAATACTAAGTGGGAAATTCATCAGCTGTTTGGCTTCCTGTCTGTTTTATTCTTTGCTATTGCAGGCTTGAGTTGTCTTCCTGAAATCTTTCTGGGAGATAACTGCACGCCCAGTCCTTTTCTTTCATTGGAGAAAGGGTATTCTGCCCTGAGTCAGAAGCAGGGGGGAAGTAGGTGATAATATCTACATGTTATTGCTAGAACAGAGTCAAATAAAAATTAAAAGTCCATCAAGTGATCAGGCTGAAGTCAATAAAAAGGTCAATAAAAAGCAAGGATGAGCCAAAAAAGAGGACTTGGTATGCTGGAAAATGCCAGGAAAAACAAAAGGCAGAAAAAACATTGTGGCAAGATCTTCTCCCTGTGGCCTCAGGGAAGTGCATGATAAAACTAATTGAAGCTTATCACCCATGAAAAAGGGCTACAGTTAGAGCAATAGCTGCACAGACTACATAACAGTGCAGGTTCTTTAACCTAAGACAAAGATAACAGAGTTTTGTTTTACTTTTGCAGGTTTTTTTAATATACTGAGTTAAAACTCTCTCTTTTTTGCCTTTATTCAACTGAATGCTGCATTTTTGAGCATTACCAAGTGTTGATTGGCTTACTTGAACAGCAATTTGTTAAGAGGCCTGCTGTGTACTGGCCATTATCCTAAACACCAGTGTACAAAGATTAGTGATGTGACTGTTTGCTTTCAAAACTCTCTTAATCTGGTAGCAACATGAGATTAATTTTTACATATGGTTTGTATATAATAATCTAATTCCAATGTAATCATATCTTTCTCTATATCTCAATAAGAAATTGTTTTGGGACATTATTTAAAGAAAACTTTATAGAATAAATCTATAAAGATTTTATAAATTTTTGTTAGTAGATTTGACTCCTCCTTTAGATGAAAGTATTCATCTTGTCTTTTTTTAAATTCAAAATATGTTATTTTAAGTTGATGTAAAACAATCATATTAGCAAAATATGTCCACATTGAACACTTAGCTTGATGGATAAGGATCGCTCTATTAAACTGTGATGTTTAATACTAAGTGTTAACTTGATTGGATTTAAGGATACACAGTATTGATCCTGGGTGTGTCTATGAGGGTGTTGCCAAAGGAGATTAATATTTGAGTCAGTAGGCTGGGAAAACCAGACCGACCCTTACTCTGGGTGAGCACAATCTAATTAGCTGCCAGTTTGGCTAGAATATAAGCAGGCAGAAAAATGTGAAAAGAGAGACTGGCCTAGCCTCCCAGCCTACATCTTTCTCCTGGGCTGGATGCTTTCTGCCCTTGAATATTGGACTCCAAGTTCTTCAGTTTTGGTATTCAGACTGGCTCTCCTTGCTCCTCGGCCTGCAGGCGGCCTACTGGGGACCCTGTGATCGTGTGAGTTAATACTTAATAAACTTCCCTTTTTATATATATATATATTTTCCTTTAGTTCAGTCCCTCTAGAGAACTCTAATACATAAACTGATTGCCATTTGATTCTATACATATGTAATTTCTTATCTTGAATGAAATGCTGTAAGTAAAATGCGTAGAGCCGAATAATCACATATTATTTAAATTTGGATTAGTAGTGTGGCACTGATATGGTTTGGGTGTGTCCCTGCCCAAATCTCAACTTGAATTGTATCTCCCAGAATTCCTGTGTGTTGTAGGAGGGACCCAGGAGGAAGTAATTTCATCATGGGGTCTGGTCTTTCATATGATATTTTCATGACAGTGAATAAATTTCATGAGATCTGATGGGTTTATTTGGGGGTTTCCGCTTTTGCTTCTTCCTCATTTTTCACTTACTGCTACCATGTAAGAAGTGCCTTTCACCTAGTACCATGATTCTGGGGCCTCCCCAGTCATGTGGAACTCTAAGTCCAATTAAATCTCTTTTTGTTCCCAGTTTTGGGTATGTCTTTATCAGCAGTGTGAAAACAAACTAATACAGGCACTGTCCTATCTCCAAATGGTCATAATTTATCAGTTCAAAGGAACGTACTTTACATGCCAACAAAGGGTTTTCTAAGAATTGGGTCAGCAATTTTAAGTCAAGGTTGTTGGTTCTGAGTTGTACCTTTGAGTCAGTCTTTCAGCATTTTAGTTCTCAAGTCTAGTTTTCTACTCTCTCCAATGGGGTTATTCATCCTATAGACATGAGAAAATCATCCTAATCAAAACAAATTTATGATCATTTCTTTCTGGCATGACTCTGCATCAGGTAGCTTAAACCATAGAAGTTTATCGTCTCACAGCTCTGAAGGCTAGAAGTTCGAGAAAAAGATATCAGCAGGGTTGATACCTTCCGAGGGGCTGTGAGGAAGAATCTGTTCCATGGATCTCCTAGCTTCTGGTGGTTTGCTGGCAACCTTTGATGTTCCTTCGGCAGTGTCACCCCGTTCTCTGCCTTCATTGTCACATGGTATTTTCTTTGTGTGCACATGTGTCTCTTCATATGGTGTTTCTTATATAAGGACACCAGTCATACTAGAGTAGGGCCCCACCATACCCCATTATGACTTCATTTTAACTTATTACATCTGCAAAATCCCTATTTCCAAATAAGGTCATATTCTGAGGTATGAGTGGTTAGGACTACAACATATGAATTTTGGGGAGATTGTAATTCAATCCATTACAATCATTCTGCATAACTGATGAGAAAGTAAAAAATCAATTTGATGCAGGAAAGATAACCTAATCAAGAAGAGGAATTAAACAACACCAACTAATTCCTTACATTTAATCTATTTAGTATAAAATTATAATTTTGCAAACACAGCATGGCACACTATGGTAACTAAAGCAATTGGATGATACTTCAAAAACTTTAATAACTAGTATTTAATCAAAGATGCTGTGTGTTTTTACCTGAAATTCATCCTGGTAATGCAACATAATTAATTGGACAATTTATTTTAGCACGAGGTTTCTCACATTTATAGAGATAGCATAGCAATCTTGTTTTCAAATTTCCCTCAGAATGCTTGAGTTCAGACATTATTAGAATGGAGACAATAGTTTCATTGTCAACTCCTGCTAGTTTGGGTACATTTATTGTAACAACCATAATCCACTAACTTGAATTATTGCTCAACATTCTATGTGACTTTATGAGGATATTAATATGCAAGAGAGTTATCTGATACTAATCAAAGATACACATTTGTCTTCACACTTATTACAATATGGTAAGGTAATCACATAAAATACTTAGGATGGTAGACTTCATATATATATACTTTTAATGAATATACTAAAGCTAACCATTAATGGAAGCTTTGACAGAAACTCATTGTTCAATATCCAAGCAAATCAATTTTGGACTATAAATGCAGAATTCTAACAAGCAAAAATTCTAATCATTCTTTTTATTTTTCTGTTATTCATGGCTTCTTATACTGATAAGGCTTAACATATTAGGATGCACATAGGATTTAATCTTCATAAAAGTGCAATGAATACATCATTGAATATGTACCAATCATGTGTAATTGTTTTCATATGTATGTAAGCCCAGCAGAAAAGAGTCATTCACTGACAGTAGTTACTTTTCCATTTGGTGTATTTTCCTAATTGTATAGTATAACAGTTATAGTAAATGGTTATAAATATCACCCTTTAGCTGTAACATCTATGACATTTTGTTGATCATGATAATATGTGATTGTTTAGTCAACTGAGTTTATTGTAATTGAGACTGGAAATCACTGTAAGAGTGAACTTAAATATATAGATAGAGAAATAGGATAAGTTAATATGGCAGCTTGACATTGAACACAGACTACAACTTCTTGACCACCTAAATCTTATGCAAAATATTATATAATATAATAGCCTGTATCTGGACAGCATACTAAGCTGTTCACTTATTCTTTATTATTTAATCCTCCTTCAAATATGTGAGATATGTTCTGAGAAGATAATAAGCAACTTGCTGAAAGTCATACAGGTAGTACATTTTGAAGGAGGAATATATATACACTTAAGGTTGTATGTGTGTGCATGTGTGTGTGTGTACATTTTAAAGGAGGAATTCATATACACTTAAGATTGTGTGTGTGTGTGTGTGTGTGTGAAAGAGACAGAGAGAGAGTGTGTGTTTCAGGCTCGGAGACAGATAATAATGGTAGACTGCCTTTGTTACATGACTGTAGCAATGGTGTACAACTGCTACTCGCATCTTCTCAGTACTTCATCTCTTTCTTTGAATCAACTACAGCTATTCTGATGGCTAGATTATGATCTGCCAGATTGAGGATCCCACTCTTGCTGACCAGACACTCACAGTTAAAAGTAAATCACTTAAAGTCATATGCTTATGCGCTACTGTACTGTTATCATTACCCTAAAGCTCACTTTAGCATAGCTCTTTACTTGCCATCCATTCTTGACACCCTTATTTCAGAATTCTTACAGACACAGTGTCGGGCCGGGGGCGCTGGCTCAAGCCTGTAATCCCAGCACTTTGGGAGGCCGAGACGGGCGGATCACGAGGTCAGGAGATCAAGACCATCCTGGCTAACACAGTGAAACCCCGTCTCTACTAAAAAATATAAAAAAACTAGCCAGGCGAGGTGGCGGGCGCCTGTAGTCCCAGCTACTCGGGAGGCTGAGGCAGGAGAATGGCGTGAACCTTGCAGTGAGCTGAGATCCGGCCACTGCACTCCAGCCTGGGCGACAGAGCAAGACTCCGTCTCAAAAAAAAAAAAAAAAAAAAAAAAAAAAAAAAAAAAAAAAAAAAAGACACAGTGTCTATTTAATTATAATAAAATCAAGCAATGGTTTGTGGACATATTTGGCTATTGCTTTGAAAGCAATGGAATCCATCTTATGGGCAAAATGACTTTTTTCTGCCCTAAATGCTGACACTGAATTGCGTTCAATTACGACAGAATTAGTGCAATATGAAAAGTTTGTCTGCTGGGTGGACAATTTCTATCTAGCATTTTTCTCTCCGTCAGAGATGGACTTTAAGTTGATTTGACAAAATTGGTTCATATGAATGCAAATGCAAACCTTATATTATCTTTAAACACGGGTTTCTGTGAAGTTGCTTTATCAAACTAATACCGTTGACTCCCTGAAATGTCCCTGTTTTCTGTTTTATTTCTTTAAGACGACATCCCTTATCCTGTTCTGCTACCTGGGACATTGCTCTTCTCTCTGTATTAATTAATTAATATCGTTTCCTAAATCTGTCTTCCTAGTCTCTGCATTTGTCTTCACCATGTGTATTGAGATGTATTCTCAAAGGGTTTTGTGTGTGAATTCCCTCTTGAGTTAGATTGTACACGTAATTTCCATTCATTTTAAAAATAAATAATTAAGAAATATGAGAAGAATTTTCAAAACTCTTATATTCTATATGTTTTCCTCTGGTTTGGAAATTAATCTCTGAATTTATTTATATTTTAGGTATTGCAATTTGAAAATTATAAGAGTTGTTTTTGCAAAGCACAGAAAACAGCTTTTGTTTTAATTATTTTCCCAGTGTGTCTAAGAGTCAAAAAGACTCTGCATTAGTGTTCACTGGCAAACAGAATACAATGCAGAGGAGACATCCTAGAAGCAACATGATAGATCCAATCATCCGATTCATTATGATACAAATATTGTAATCAATCATAATATTCAGTGTTCCATAAATCCACAATTCTGTGAAAGGGATAAGAAAAAAGAAATTAAGCTATCAGTGAGTTTACTAAAAAAGGAAAAGAGATTTACTGATTATCATCATTCAGAATTAGCCAAACATGTACATGGTAATCATTCATATTTTAAGCAATAAAAGGAAAATCAACACAAAGCCTGGAAAGCAACAGCCTTTTATTTTTATTTTCTCTAAGATGTGAGAAAAAATAGACCTAGGTGCTAATTTAATTCCCTTTTAAGTTAATGACATAATGGGTTTCTGGAGCATTAAATAGGGAATAAATATGGCCTTATATTTCCATGTCGGAGCTCAATGCTTTCTCTTCCCTCAGCTTCTAATTCCTCAGCTGAGGGAAGTTATCAGCAGTCAACAATCACAATGAGGGAGCTGTGCACCCATCCTCTGGTTTGCTGAGTTTTGGAACACTTAATGCTTAATGCAGCTTCTCTATTTTGAGTTCTACCATGAACCGCATCTCTGATGACTCCCACATATGTCTTTTTTATGTAAGCACACCAAGTCCAGCTTTCCCTGTAGGTAGACAGCATTTGAGACTTCTCAGTTGGGTATGATTTGAGAAAGTAATGGAGCTGATCCTTTTGACATAAACTAGCCTATTGGTCCAGCCCGAAGTGGTGTTCCCTGGAACAGAGGCCGAAAAACAAAATATATTTAAAGTGTTCAAATACATTTAGCAAATATTATGCTAAATCAAGTTAGCCAGATTTTTGTTGTTTCATTGTCATTTTTGTTAATATTGTTGCATGATTTCCAGAATATTCAGTATGCAAATAAATATTCATTATGAATTTAACAAAATAGGTATTTTCTAAACTTCTTTGACCTTGGAACTCTTGTTCTCCCTTCCCAACCCCAACATTGCACTTATTTTAACATTGCACTCAGCAGGGCTACACGCATCAACATTTTGGGAATTTGAGGATGAAGATATGTTTTTCCTATTAAAAATGAATTCTTATCCCACTGGGAGAGAAAACACATTAAGCTTTTATCAGTCTTTAACATTTTAACATGGATTAGCCATTCTGCTCTTTCTGGATTATAAGCAGCTGAGAGCAGGCTTTCATTATAGGGAGAGGGAAAGATGATCTGAAGTGCCATGTGTCCCCGGAGGGGATTTTCAAGTGGAATACCACCATGAGAGTTTCTGGACTAGCAGAGGACAACTTCATATAGTGCAGGGTTGCAGCAAGGCCACTGACACCAGTTGTATATAGAAAGTTTCTTCAGCCAAAACAGAGGAAATTTACTAGATAGTAGCTATCATCCCTCTTAGCTCTAACAATACAATCTGATTATCTTGATGGCTAAGTGTGGGAACTGAGAGAGTTAGAAGAGTGGGGGTCACTCGTTGAAAAAGCAAGGTTAGAAACGAGTGATTTTTCAGTGATGGCTGGCCTAGGGCTGGTTCTGCAGGAGCTCATGATTCTCATCTCCCCAAACAACAAAGAGCCATGGAAAATTCATCAGATAACAATAATTCAACAGATAACAGTATAAAGACTATACATATTTTTAAGATACATTAAAAGATGCATGACATATTTCTGGCCTCCAATGAGTATTCAATATGAAAAAAAAAAACAACTAGATGAATAAGTATAGGCAAGCAAAATATTCTAAGTATAAGAAAGTGTGAAAAGTAAAATTTATTTTATTTTTCTTTGAAAGAGCAGTCTTCTCAGGTCAAGAGGTTAGAAAGACAAGTAAGGTAATGCCTCTTCTCTCAAGTTTAGAACAGATGAAAGTAATACATAAAAGCAGAATAAGATACATTTTGTATCATAGTAAAAGGACTGAGAGGTTGTATGTAGAGTGGTTGTGGACTCGGACTCGAGAGCACGTGGCCACAAATTTCTAGGTTAAATTCCCTGGGTTCAGAACCCATTTCTACCACCTTACTAGGTCTGTGTCCTCTTGTGTAAATGGTAGTGGTGATGATAATTATCATGCCTTTCTGCTAGAACTATTATCGGGAGGATTAAAGAAATTAATATGTATAAAGCATCTAGAAGAGTACCTCGCATAAAATAACAAACATAATTATTTTCTATCATAAATAATAAATTATATCCAACTAGAATCATTATAAGCGGTTTTAGAAAAGAAGTAGCAATAAGATAATATATGAAGAATGAGTAAATTTTTGAAGCTACAAATAGATTGAATGTAGTACCCTAGGGAGAGGGACAATCATGAATGAATACATCAAGAGGAAAAGTCAAAAGGTAAGTTTCAGAAATAACAAATAGATTGGCCGGGCGCGGTGGCTCAAGCCTGTAATCCCAGCACTTTGGGAGGCCGAGGCGGGCGGATCACAAGGTCAGGAGATCGAGACCATCCTGGCTAACACGGTGAAACCCCGTCTCTACTAAAAAATACAAAAAACAAAAACTAGCCGGGTGAGGTGGCGGGCGCCTGTAGTCCCAGCTACTCGGGAGGCTGAGGCAGGAGAATGGCGTGAACCCGGGAGGCGGAGCTTGCAGTGAGCTGAGATCTGGCCAGTGCACTCCAGCTTGGGTGACAGAGTGAGACTCCGTCTCAAAAAAAAAAAAAAAAGAAAAAGAAAAAAAAAAGAAATAACAAATAGATTAGTTTGCTCATATAACGTACTGGCCCTTTACTGATCATTTTGACCATTTTGTGGGAAAATATCAGGAAATGACTTTGGAAAGAATATAGTTTGGTAAACACCATTTTAACTGTAGGAGAATGAAACGGGATGCTCGTCTCTCACCTTATACATATCAACTCAAGATGGATCAAGGACTTAAATCGAAGATCTGAACTAAAAATTCTAGAAGATAACACTGGAAAAATCCTTCTAGACATTGACTTAGGCAAGGATTTCATGACCAAGAGCTCAGAAGCAAATGTAGTAAAAACAAAGATAAATAGGTGGAACTTAATCAAACTAAAGAGCTTTTGCACAGCAAAAGGAACAGCCAGCAGAATAAACAGACAACCCACAGAGTGGGAGAAAATCTTCACAATCTATACAACTGACGAAGGACTAATATCCAGAACCTACAACAAAGTCAAAGAAATTAGCAAGAAATAAAAAACGACCAATCCCATCAAAAAGTGGGCTAAGGACATAAATAGACAAGTCTCAAAAGAGGATATACAGTGACCAACAGACATGTAAAAAAATACTCAACATCATTAATGATAGAGAAATGCAAATCAAAACCACAATGCAGTACCACCTTGCTCCTGCAAGAATGGCCATAATCAAAAAAATTAAACAAAATAGATGTTGAAGTTGATAAGGTGAACAGGGAACATTTCTTCACTGCTGGTGGGAATGTAAACTAGTACAACCACTATGAAAACAGTGTGGAGATTCCTTATAGAATTAAAACTACCATTAGATCCATCAATCCCACTCCTGGGTATCTACCCAGAGGAAAAGAAGTTATTATATGAAAAAAGATAATTGCACACGCATATTTATAGTAGCACAATTCACAACTGCAAAAATGTGGAATCAACCCAAATGCCCATCAATCAATGAGTGGAAAAAGAAACCACTGTGTGTGTGTGTGTTTGTGTGTGTGTGTGTGTGTGTGTGTGTATGATGGAATATATATATGATGGAATACTACTCAGCCATATAAAGAAATTAATTAATAGCATTCACAGTGACCTGGATGAGATTGGAGATTATTATCCTAAGTGAAGCAACTCAGGAATGGAAAACAAAACATCATATGTGCTCACTCATAAGTGGGAGCTAAGTTATGAGGATTCAAAGGCATAAGAATGACACAATGACACAATGGACTTTAGGGACTCAGGGGGAAAGGGTGGGAAGGGAGTGAGGAATAAAAGACTACAAATAGGGTACAGTGTATACTGCTCGGGTGATGTGTGCACCAAAATGTCACAAATCACCACTAAAGAACTTACTCATATAACCAAACACCACCTGTGTCCAATAACCGATGGAAATAAAAAAAAGAAAGAAATTTTTGCCCAAACCAATGTCCTGGAGTGTTTCTCCAGTGTTTTCTTCTAGTAGTTTCATACTTTCTGGTCTTACATTTGAGTCTTTAACCTATTTCAATTTGATTTTTGTGTACAGCAGGAGATAGGATTCTAGTTTTATTCTTTTGCATATGTATATCCAGTTTTCCCAGCATCATTTATTAATGAGACTGTATTTTCCCTAAGGTATGCTCTTGACACTTTTTTCAAAAATACATTGGCGGTAAATGTGCAGATTTATTTCTGGTTCTCTATTCTGTTCCTTTGGTCTATGTGTCTGTTTTTATGCCTGTACCATGTTGTTTTGGTTACTATAGCTCTGTAGTATAATTTGAAGTCGGGTAATGTGATGCTTCCAGCTTTGCTGTTTTTTGCTCAGCATGCTTTGGACTGTTCTGGGTCTTTTGTGGTTCCATATACATTTTAGAATTTTTTTTTTTCTATTTTTGTAAAGAACTTCATTAGTATTTTGATAGGGATTTCATTGAATCTATGGATTACTTTGGGTAGTATGGACATTTTAGCAGTTACTGATTCTTCTAATACATGAACATAGAAAATGTTTTTATCTTTCGTGTCTTTTTCAATTTCTTTCATCAATGTTGTATCGTTTTTATTTCAGAGATTTTTCACTCATTTAGTTAAGTTTATTCCATGTATTTTATTTTATTTGTGGCGATTACAAATGGGATTACTTTAATTATTTCTTTTTCAGATTGTTTGCTGTTAGCATATAGAAATGCTACTGATTTGAGTGAAACTCTTCTACACTGTTGGTGGGAATGCAAATTAGTACAGCTGCTACAAAGAACAGTGCAGAATTTCCTTTAAAAAGCAAAAATAGAATGGCCATATGACCCAGCAATCCCACTGCTGGGTATTTATCCAAAAGAAAAAACATCAGTATATCAAAGAGATATTTGCACTCTCATGTTTATTGCAACACTAGTCATAATAGCCAAGATATGGAGTCAACCTAAGTGTTCATCAATGGATGAGTGAATAAAGAAAATGTGGTACATATTCATGATGAAATATTTAGCCATAAAAAAGAACAAAATCCAGTCTTTTGCAGCAGCTTGGATAGAACTGAAGGACATTATGTTAAGTGAAATAAGTTAGGCACAGAAAAATATATATTGCATGTTCTCCCTCATATGTGGGAACTAAAAAAGTCGATCTTATAGAGATAGAGAGTATAACGATAGTTATCAAAGGCTGTGGAAGGAAATGGGGAGGGGGATAAAGAAGTGTTTGGTAATGGGTAATGGGAAGTACAATTAGATAGAAGGAATAGGATCTAGTGTTTGGTAACCAAATAGGATGACTATAATTCACAATAATTTATTGTATATTTCCAAATAACTAGAAGAGTGGAATTGAAGTGTTCCTAATGCAAAAAACAAACAAACAAACAAACAAACAAACAAACAAACAATAAAACAATGATGCTTGCTTGGTGTGATGTATATCCCAAGTATCCTGATTTAATCATTATACATTGCATGCATGCATCAAAATTTCACACGTGGCCCATAAATATCTACAACTATTAAGTAACCATGAAAATTAAAAATTTTACAAATTAAGAAAAGTTACTCTAAGGAGAAAAAGAATATAGTTTGGAAGTCTTTGAGGATAGACAGGAAGAGATTTTCCATTTAATTTGGTTTTAAATGGGATCTTGTCTATGTTTGCTCAGGGTAATGATATGAAAGGCATTGTAATTTGAAAACTTAATCTCAAAATAGTACTTTTTTGGTAACGAATTGTCTTACAGAAAAAAACTAAAACAAAAAGCACTAAACATGGGTCAAAAGACATGAATTCAAATCCATACTTTATACCTTTAGAATCAAACACTCTAAGCCTCATTGCATTACTCTTTAAAATAAGGAAAGTGTGTCTAAATTACACATTGTTTTTAGTAGCAAATAAATTAGATGAAAAAGGATTTAATGTAATGTTGGGTATATATAAATTTTCCATCAACTTTTAACTATATAATATCATCTGAACAAGACAAATGAATAATACAATTGTAATTTTTTAAATTGCAAGGCACCAGTTTCTACCCTAATAAGATCTACATTCTCCTGCTAATAGTCAATTCATCAGATTCTATACAGTATGCTATTCAAATTCTTGGCTCTAAAGTTAGCAAATTAAACATCCCATCTCATTTCTAGTTTGCAGTGAAATTCTCAAAAAGTTTCCAGAATCCCTGATGTTATTCATCCTGAACTGCATCTTCTGAGTTAACAACTACAGAAAGTTTAAAAATACACTGACTTCTAATCAGCATCTTTTACTTAGAATATAGATAGCAAATCTGGCTGGCAGTTATTTTCCAAAGATTCTTCTGCCATACTGATGCTCTATAATGGCTCCAAGGAAAGGAACAGAAGCCATTCTGCAAATAAAAGCAAAATTAATAAAAGAATGCAGGATAATTGATCGTTTTGCTACAACAGCATTTAATTTGAATCCTTTGAAACTTACTCTTCACTCATTGATTTTTAGACTCACAAATTCTTTGTGTGAATTCTCTCTTTTACTTTTGGATTGTGAAATGATTTATCATTTGGGTAATTTTCCAGAATTATGCTTTATTATTTTGTAAATGGCATGCAGCACAGATGGATATTAGCAAGGCCTCTGTATAGACGCCAGCAATAGAGGTGGTAACATTGCCCTGAGAGTTTTCTCCTGAAACAAATCAGATAAAGAAGAGAAAGCATTGCCAAACTTGGCCATGACAGAGGAAGTGGTCCAATAATAGACATCTCGATGGATACATATATATGATTCAATATTGTGTGACCTTTACTTTCAAACTCACTTTCAGAAAATATATTCTAAGTGGGTGCCAAGGATATTGCTGTTTACTCTCTACTGACTTCCATGAAAAGCAACACTATTCCTCTGCATCTCAGTCATCAATAAGTACATTTATGAAAGAGTTTGGCCATTGTCAATTCTAATGCTGTTAAAAAGAGTTTGAGCATAGCTTACTTTTTTTCTCATTTTACTCCTACTTGTATATTGCTTTGGCATATACTATTAGTGCAATGCTGTGACTTCCAAAGCTTCTCAGAAAGTAACAACTTGGACTGTTAAGAGACTCCAGCATTTGAAATATGTTTTAATGCAAACTGTCTCCCTGAAGACCTCTATCCATAGCTAAGATAGTTGTATCTGAAAGCTTTGTGCTTACTTCTTTGCAGTGCTATTTGTAAACACTGGCATAGTAAGAGTGATAAATTTCTATGGAATCATCTTTATAAAACATACATTATAGAAGTAGAACTTATTCCAGCCAACTACATTATCATGAATAACATTTTCTATATTTCTTTGAAACTATACAATAGAAACAATATTTTCTTAAACATTAAGTATCCCCATAGATTGGTCCAATGAAATACTGCCTGGAATGAAGGCTTCAACTTTAAATATAATTATTTAATCAAATTCAGTAAGACAATCATGGGGCAAGTACATTATTAATGTTACATGGCTTTTATTATTATTATTATTGCAAAAATTAGAATCCTTGGGTTTTGTGGCCTTATTCTATTTCAGTTAGATATAGTATCTCCTGGTCTTGTGTGCTTTTTACATACAAATGGGGTAAAATAGTTATTGTAAAGAATAATGATTGAATAGATGTGCTTAGAGTAATGTCTGATACAAAGCAACCGCTCGGCCCAGCACGGTGGCTCATGACTGTAATCCCAGCACTTTGGGAGGCCAAGGCGGGCAGATCACGAGGTCAGGAGTTCAAGACCAGCCTGACCAGCATGGTGAAATGCCATCTCTACTAAAAGTACAAAAAATTAGCCAGGCATGGTGCCATGCACCTGTAATACCAGCTACCCAGGAGGTTGATGCAGGAAAATTGCTTGAACTTGGGAGGCAGAGGTTGCACTGAGCCGAGATCCCACCATTGCACTCCAACCTGGGTGACAGAGCAAGACCTCATCAAAACAAAAACAAAAACAAAAACAAAAACAAACAAACAAAAAACAACAAAGGCTGTTAATTGCCAGGAAGAAGAGCTTCTACAATTGTTTCATGTGCATTCAGGCACTGTCTTCCATGTGAGACTCCAAGCAGTCAGCAGGACTATCAAAGGAACCCTTCTAAGACGTAGATATCTATTTTTAATTCTTACACTGCATTTCTACTTTGATAAGGGGAAAAAGCATTGCAGCACATTTTTGAAATGTAAATTTCCAAAGTTACAAAAATTAACCCAACACATCATATGCTCTTTGAATCAGTTAAATTGGCAGCTGTCTTTTAATGATAAAAGACTTACGGCATTCTTAGACAATGTCTACATGATGCCAGACAGCTAATTGAATTAAGGAATTATGGAAGATATCAACTAGTCATTCCCCTTATTTCCCAGATGAAGAAATGGCAGCCCAGAAATGTGTTGTGATTTATTTACATCAGGGGTTGAGTCTGCTGGTCATGAGAACTTCTAGCCTAGTTATTTTTTCCACCCCATCTATTTGCCTGAAATTTGGTTTCTTATTGCTGCAGCATTGAAGAGGTGGAACCACTAATAAAAATACTGATAAAAATTGTTTATCCAGAGGCAACTTTTACAGTAACTCAAACTACTTGAAATATGGTTGGAAAATTTGTTATTGAGTGAAAAGGCCATTGTACAATCCAAGTGGATGTTTAAAGCTTGCCTACTAACTCTTCCACACTATCCGGTGTAGTGGTCCTTGTTCATTTTGCTCTTTAGAGTTTCCCTAATTTTCTTTATGCATGCATCCTATTTCATCTTACTTTGGAGAAAATACTAACATTTTATGTCCAGAACATGGCAGATTGGAGCCTTATAGCACGAGAGACAGGGAAAAGACAGCTAATAGGGATTCACTGATAGGAGAAGAAAGGGTCCCATATTGTTTGAGTTTTAGGTAATGTTTAATGATCTTCCTGGATAACAGATTCTATGAGGATTTTTTCTGTTTGTTTGTTTAAAAGAAAAACTGATTTAATGATAACAAAAAGAGAGACAGTAACTTCAGAAAAATATAGATATGCTAATTCTTACATTTGTAGAGCCCTTTTGATATTAAGGCTCAAGATCTAAAAATGTAATTCTCATTCAAAGCAGTATAAAAATTGTTAGTTCTATATAAACATATTGAATCACTGATGGATTAAAGCATGTTCATCATACTCTAGAAAACAAGGAAATGTGTAATATATTTGATGTCATTTTTATTACAATTGTTAAAATAATGAAGAATAAACCTCTGTTAACTAGAAATCTATGCGTGCAGAATGTCTTACTACCTGAATAACACCAGATAAATGAGGTGTTACTCTCCACAGTCTTACAATAGAGACATGAAAAACCCTTCTTTACACTGGTAACCCTTAATTAAACTGAGTTTTTGGTGTGTCCCTTCAGGAGAAGGTCACCATTGTCAACAATAATTAGGGGAAATGGCATTGTGAACAATACTGGATGAGATGTGGTATATTTCTTATTTTCAATTATTACCTCCTTGTTTGAATCATTAGCATTTGGCAGATTTGTTGCTGAGTTTGTTGTTCTGATTTAAAACTCAGTGTAAGGTTGAATATGTTCTTATCTTGATCTTATATTTCTGCCATGACTTACATTTCTTGCTGAGTTTCTGACTTGAATTGCTCCATTTTTTTGCTGAGCTTTTGCTTTGTCTTGTTGTATTTCTATCCAGAGGAGTTTCCCTCCGCCTTCTTCTTTTTGTTATATGTCTACTTTGGCCTATTGTATTTCTCTGGCCCACTCATTAGCTTTTTTTTTTTTTTTTTCTTTAAAGTTATTCTCTTGTTCAGTATATGCAGTACCTAATCAATACGCTTCCTTGCTTGCTGCAGGATTTCCAACTTACTGTGTTTTTTGTCAGCTTTGATACTGCCTGAGAGGGGTTTCTGTGCTTTGGCTAATGTACTGTTGTCTAAATTTGCAGTGTTTCAGCTCATTACACTGACTTTAATTTTGATATATTTGTATTTTATCCAGTTCAAGTCATGTTTCTTTCCTCTATCAATTTAATTACTTTTTGCCTGGGCAACATTGTGTTTATACAATTGCTGCTAAAGCAACAAACGGTTTCTATTTAAATTACCACCCAGAGCATCAGCAGTTCGGCCTAAAAAATATGCAGAACACCTCTGATTGATGTCTTATCTTTCTATGGATAAGGAAATCTAGTCTATTGAGAGGGTCTTCTTTAGAGAACATAGTCAAGCCTGGTTTATAGCTGTGGAGTCATTAACAGAGGAGATGAGTATAGGGCTATGGGGTCACTGTATGGCTTCTCTGTAAGAAAAAAATACATATGACCAGGTTCTATTCAGTACAAGTCGTGTCCTAACAGCAGGAAAAAGTAATCTTTCTTAGGTGTTTAACTTATATTTAGCTGGGCTACCCAAGCTCCAGTTCTTATTTTTCTATGTGTTATATATATTATACATGTTTCTGGGTTTGAATCTTGTTCTTTCTAATAATTTTGCATTGGGCTGTGTAAGTCAGGAACATTGAATTTCCATTGTGTACATAGAAGTATAGCAACTGGTCTAAAAACAAATAATGTGGGAATCATAGTAACTGTTCCTGTTTTCAAAGACTTGCAATAATGCAGAAAAAAAAAAAAAGGAAAAGCATATGAGCAATACATCTTTGAAAACAGAAACAGTGAAAACACTCCAGTAAATACATAGTTGATTATTAATAGAATTTTAAATTGTACATCTTGGAGAGGCATAATAATTGCAACAGCTCTTGGAAATGCTTAGGAAACTGAGGCTTATAGGTTTACCTGAACATATGTCATAGATAACATTAATCAACTAGCTAATGAACATGACCAGCAAATGCATTGATTGCCTGATCAGCAAATGCTTCAACTGTTTTGTTTTACAAGACTTAATATGTTTAAACAACAACTTACTCTTTACCTACTTTTTTTTTAAATGTCCTTCTGTATTTTCTTCAACAAACCATTTTTGAGTCCCTGTGCTTAGCAAAACTATGCAACTGTGCTATTTACCTAGAGGAAGAAGAAAGATTTTTTTTAAGTCAGTTCTTTTCTGGTAAGTGTAACTTTTCTAGTATTGGATAATATTTCTGAGCCTCAGTTTCTCATCTGTATAATTGGTGTAAATGAAACATGAGAAACAAATAAAATGACATATATTCAGCTCAGTGTGTATCACATGGTGAGAGCCCCATAAGTTTGTTCTTTTCATTTTGCCTTTCTCTTTTCAGTGTTCAGTCATTTTACTGTCAAATAAACTGAAATTTCTGGCTTTTCTCACACTCAATATTATTATGATATACCACACTAGTACATCTGACCTTGATAAAAAGCAATTTTCTATAGTTTAATTGTATAGCAATAGATTGGGAAAGTCTCTGATTCTCACTCTGTAGCTTCTTCTTCCCAGGGCTGGAGTCATTTAATCTCTACCTTTAGGCTCATTCTACCCTGGTCCCTTGGGTCACGAATTCATCTGGAAGATTCAGACTTATGCTTTAAGGCTCTCAGATTGTCATTCTTGCAGAAGAATCTGGCCTCCATTTTGTACGCACTTTGTTCAAAGAGCCTCCTAGCACCTTCCCAAGACCCACATGCACCACTCTCATTTTCTCTCTTGGTTCTGGTGATTGACTCTCTTTATGTTCTTGGAAAGCTGCCCAGTATCCTAAAACCAGTATTGCTGCCTGGCTCTTATCAGGCTGCACCCTCGACTAAAGTTGACCCCCTGCACTCATCTTTGGACTCTAGATTTCTATTACATGCACATCCCTTGTGCCAAATTGTGCTGGCTTGTCTGGCCTTCCAAGTTTCACCTATTGTTATGCTTATCTGTCAGTTCAAGTCTCTCTATTCCAGTTCTATCCCACTTCCTTCTTTCTTTAGCCCGTGTCCTTCTCTTGGATTCCTGAAACATTCTGAGTACTAGCTCCTGCTATGTCCTGCCCATGTGAAAGAATGATACTTTTTCCCTGCGCTTGCAGCTGGGTAGTCATACTCCATACCCACCCATGTAAAAATGTCTGGATCCACATCTACCTTTCATAACAGATCTGATGTACTATTCTAGACAGCTTTACTCCATGATACATTGCAGACTTTATGTAGGTTAACAAAGCATTATGGTGTCATTCTTGTGACAGCCCTACATTTTCATTATGATTTTTGTGTTTGAGGTCCTTTTTGTGACAATTTCTTTTAAATGAAAATACTTTTCATGAAGCTCTTTTGGTAGTTGGGAGCCTTACTGGAATGGATTTAGTACAAACTTGCCTTATTTCAAATTTACGTTCAATATTGAACAACATTGTTACCCATATTTAGGACAGTAGACAGGTAAAGGTTGCAGAATTTTTATGAAATATAAAGCAATATCCACTGTTATAATGAAGCACCCACATAAAATTGTACAATATGTGAGTTTCTTGTTCCTCAAATAGTCTAATTGATTGTTCATTGGGCTCACTCAGCCAAAAGTAGAGAGAAACTTTGTACAGACATCATTAGTTTTTCTCCATTTAGAGATTAATCATGAAGAGCTCTGGCTCTTTAATTCTGTAATTTGTATATTTAATGGGCTGCTGCAGAATCTATGACAGTAATTAGCATAGCCTGAAAACTCATTAATACGCAACAACATGATTAATGCAGCATTAATGCAAACATGACTGAAGTTATTTGGGTTATGTAGTAAGAAGATTAAAGCTAAAATGTCCTGTTTGTTTTACCAGTGGTGAGTATAATAGAGTGGCAAAAAAATAAAATATAAAAACAGGTATCAAATTAGCTGTTTTAAAAAAGAAAAAAAACAGCAAAATTTAAATCAAGGTGATTTTCTTTTTCCCTTAGGTCTAAAATTTGGGATATAAATTATGTTCTTTACTTTTATATTTATTCATTCATTCATAAATTTATCACTACTGAAGGACAGTTCATTCAACCTTTTAGTTGAACATAGTTAATCTTTTAGCAGCTTTAACATAATATTATTAGTCTTACACTGGAAACAATTTTAAATTATACTAATCTTTGACCAATACATTACACATTTCTGTTTTGAAACTAATATATATTATTGGCTATGCCAAATAATTAAAGATTTGTTCCTACCTATTCAGAAGTTACATATTATGCACTCTTCTCACTGTGTTCACCTCTTAAATAAATGTTCAAATACTTTATAAAATACTATTGTTAAACTCATTTCTTTTAACAAAACTATCAAATATGACATGTTAAATACTGTTTCGGGATGTGAAAGTATAAAAGTTTTGCTTGTTCTCGCTGTCTCATGTAATCATATTGAAGTCCTCTCATTCTTATTTTTTTGCTTTTCTTTTTTGAGACGGAGTCTCACTGTGTCACCCAGACTGCAGTGCAGTGGTGCCATCTTGGCTCACTGCAATCTCCACCTCCAGGGTTCGAGCTATTCTCCTGCTCAGCTGCCTGAGTAGCTGGGACTACAGGTGTCCACCTCCATGCCCTGCTAATTTTTATATTTTTAGTAGAGACAAGGCTGGGTGCGGTGGCTCGCGCCTGTGGTCCTAGCACTTTGGGAGGCCGAGGCGGGTAGATCGTAAGGGCAGGAGTTCGAGACCAGCCTGGCCAAGAAGGTGAAACCCCATCTCTACTAACAATGCAAGAGATTAGCCAGGCGCAGTGGTGGGCATCTGTAGTCCCAGCTACTTGGGAGGTTGAGGCAGGAGAATCATGTGAACTCAGGAGATGGAGGTTGCAGTGAGCTGAGATCGTGCCACTGCACTCCAGCCTAGGCAACAGAGAAAGACTCCATCTCTAAATAAATAAATAAATAAATAAATAAATAAATAAATAGTAGAGACAGGGTTTCACCATGTTGGCCAGGCTGGCCGCAATCTCCTGACCTCAGGTGATCCACTCGTCTTGGCCTCCCAAAGTGTTGGGATTACAGGTGTGAGCCAAGGCACCCAGCCATTTTTTTTGCTATTTAGTATGACCTCCTTTAATAGCTGTCCTAAACTTTTATGACTTATTTTTCAATCTTATAGTCAAATGTCAAGAGTCATTAATAATATCTCAAACAATACTTGCATTTTAAGGTTAAGCAATCTTGAATGATTGAAAAAAATATGTATCTGCTTTTTTGTACTTATTTTATTCTAAATCCATATTAGAAAAATGTTTATGATTTTATTCTTTTTCAATAAAACATATCAAGTGAATATCCACTAAGTACCTGACTCTTGGCTAGGTGTTGAGGAGGAAAAGCAAATTCATCATCGTGTGTGCACTTGGAAATAACCATTTGGGAGAAGAAAGGCTCCTTTCAACCTAGGGATGTCTATAGATAGGAATGAAACTGCACCATAGAAAGCATATCAACATTGCCTGCTACCAACAGATGGCACTGTTAGTGGTTTGTATCACAACTGTATTTGTGGGACCAATAGATTTGCTAACATTCTCAGAAGGTAGTCTGTTTGTACTGAGAAGAGCCTCTGTTAACTCAGTGAAATGATATACATGCTCAATTTTGTTTAATTATCTTGTCAAAATTTCTGGAAAAAATTTATTTATATGGGATATTTCATTTCATTAAAATACATCATCTTTTACCAAAATTAATATATATATGAAATTAAATTGTAGTAGAACTTCAAAGTAACCTAGAGTTCCTATTGCTTTGAATAATTGGTCTTTATATTTAGTATTATATTATACGCATATTGTTATAGATACTGTATATATAATGTTATATTATATATTATATACTGTAATATTACAGTAGTTAACTGATGATACTCCCAAAGCTAAACAACTCAATTCTACTGAAATATACCAGATTTTGATGTATTTTTAAAAGGGAGGACCTAGAAACAGAGAGAAAATGCATCAGTGGGTAAAATCATTTACCTCTAATGTTTTATTTCACCTCTATGGTTTTTAGTGTACTAGAGAGCTGTTTAATCACACCATTACCAAATTGAATAAATGGCTACTTAGTGATTACTGAACTATTTAGTTACTGAGTTGGGGAGAACTCCTTTTAAGAAATAAGCCATTTTGAATAGTTCATATAAGATCATCCTAATAAATAAAATGGAACAGAAAGGGGTTGGCACATAACAGCTTAGTGATTTTTAATTTCTGTATTGTGATGAAACAGCCAGTTTTTCTAGAATGTAGCCAGTCCTTTGTTTCTCAGAAGCTGTGCAGACTTATGGCATTCAGTCCTAATGCTGCCATAACAGTGTTTCTAAACACTAGTTCAGAAATTAGACATTTTTGTGTATTCTCTAGGCACAGCCAAGAGTTTAAAACTGTACATGGAGAGAAACTTGCTTTTTTCTGTGGATGTCATCCATAAGACCTGTTGAGGTCCTTAATGGGTGGCTGACAGGATGAACTGGGCATTCAATGTTAAAGGGTGGTATCATAGTTAGCAAAGGGGTTACCCCAGCAGAGTTTGTAGATCAGGAATTGTTTAGAGCCTAGATCTTGAGAAAGTGAACAAGAAGCATATTAACTAAAGATAAAAAATGAAAACCGGGTATTGTCATTTTAAACTCTGAGCTCTTGGAGTGGCAGTCATGTCTTTTCCACATTATTATCTCCAGTGATGAGCATTGTCTGTTGGAGACACTCAATATACATTTCTTGAATAGAGTAAGGACTTACTGGACTTTGACATGGAACTAACGTTCTGTATGATAGAGGACTGTGTGCTCATGAGAAGCTGGACTGTGTAGGTGAGGATGCTGGGGCTTCTGTTCCCATAGAGAAGTTCTTGAGATGGCTCAAGCTTCTGGAACCCTTTTTCTTGGACTTTGCAGATATTCAAGGTGTTTCTAGTTAGAAGCTTTATGTTTTGTAATGGGTAAAATAGTGATAAAATATATAGTTCTTTGCTGTTTATACCAAATTGAGGATCTCTCAGAACAAATACAGTGAACAGATTTTAATAATAATAGCTAATACTTATATAGGGCCAAATAGTTGTAAGTACTTTTCATGTATTTAACTCATTTAATCCTCCCAAAAGACTTGTGAAGGAAGAAACTATCGTTGCCTGCTTATAGAGGAGGATATTAGGTGTAGAAAAGTTAAATGATTTGTCCAAAGTTACATACGAATTAAGTGCTGCCCCACAACAGGCCCCGGTGTGTATTGCTCCCCTTCCTGTCTCCAAGTGATCTCATTGTTCAGTTCCCACTTATGAGTGAGAACATGCGATGTTTGGTTTTCTGTTCTTGTCATAGTTTGCTGAGAATGATGGTTTCCAGCTGCATCCATGTCCCTACGAAGGACATGAACTCATCCTGTTTTATGGCTACATAGGATTCCATGGTGTATATGTGCCACATTTTCTTAACCACTCTGTCATTGATAGACATTTGGGTTGGTTCCAAGTCTTTCCTATTGTGAATAGTGCCACAATAAACATACATGTGCATATGTCTTTGTAGCAGCATGATTTATAATCCTTCGGATATATACCCAGTCATGGGATGACTGGGTCAGAAGGGGGAGGGATAGCATTAGGAGATATACCTAATGTAAATGATGAGTTAATGGGTGCAGCACACCAACATGGCACATGTATACATATATAACAAACCTGCATGTTGTGCACATGTACCCTAGAACATAAAGTATAATTTTAAAAATAAACAAATTAATTAAGTGCAGAAGCTAGTTTTTGAAAGCTTGGCTCTAGCATTTGTTTTTTAACCATTAAGCCAAACATCAAATTCCCCTTCCCACACTTTTTATTCGCTTTTGCCAAAGAAATATCTTAACAAAATGACTCCTTTGGAGGGAGAATACATGCATATATGTATATAGTCAACATGCTTCTTGTTCACTTTCCCAAGATCCAGGCTAGATCTAAGCTCTAAACAATTCCTGATCTACAAACTCTGCTGGGGTAACCCCCTTTCTAACTATGATACCACCCTTTAATATTGAATGCCCAGTTCATCCTGTCAGCCACCCATTAAGGACCTCAACAGGTCCTATGGATGACATCCACAGAAAAAAGCAAGTTTCTCTGCATGTACAGTATATATATATATACACACACACAGGTACAGATTTATATACACACGTATATATCTATGTAAGCATGCATATATATCTATATATATCTGTATATACATGCATATATATCTGTATGTATATATAATCTATATATACACACATATAATCTATATTATATATACTCTATATATACATATATAATCTATGTGTATACATACCCTATATACATATATAATCTATATATTATATACACATATAATCTATATATACACAGATATATGCATATATACATATATAGACATATATACACACAGATATATACACACACACAGATATATACACACACACAGTGTGTCTGTGTGTGTATGTGTGTCTGTATTTCTCTGTGTGTATGAGGTCAGAGTGAGGACCAAGAAGCTATTTTTTCTCTAAAGTGGTTCATATATTGTAAGTGATTTAATTGAGGGAAGATATAGTTGTATTAGCTAAAACACTTAAAAGTTTATAAGTAGGGTGTCTACACAAAGGCAAACATCCCTCTAATTTCTAAACAGTTTTTACTTCTACTGAATTGAATGTACCTAACATTTTCGTGTCCTGATGATTAAAGTGTGAGGAATGAATTAATAACCAAGTTCAAATACGTGTATTGTTACCATGCAGATCTGTTAATAGTTCTCAATTCCCACATCAGTGTGAACTAAGGAAAATGAAACTAAGTTGCATTAAGAATGTGCTCAGTTGTATATAAAGATTTACTTCCTGATAGTAAGAGTGATGATATAATTATATGGTTTACTGAAACAGTTATGAGATTTTATTCTTTCATTCATTTGACATGCATTATTGGAATCTTAGTATTCTCAAACTATGTATTTGGAGATAAATATCGGTGTCTGACCATAATGATAGTTTAGGTATTCCTTGGCCTGGAAGGAGGACACTAGTTCATTTTATTAACGTGTTCTTTGTCTGTGGAGAGTCCTCCACAATGTCATTTTAGTAAAATACTGGATCTTTAGTAAACCATGACTACCAAAGACAAGGTGTCATTCTAGGCAGCCAACAGACTTCTTGCCCTACTCCTGACAAGCAAAATAAAGTAGCTTAGGGTAATGGCCATGAGTTTAGTCATTTTCATAGTTATGCTAAATCAGCTTCCCTCAGGAGCACCTCCTTCCTTTCCTTTCTCTGTTTAAATGAAGGGGAGTATGATATGACTATTCTAGCACACTCAAAATTAGATGTGTGATCAAGTATTGATCTGCAGGAAGTTCCTAATCCTGTCTGATGTTTTCTGTGTTACCTTTTTTTTTTCTTTTGTCATAATGTTAGAATGTTAGCCAGTTCCTTCATTTTGTTATTCCCTTACTTTTTAAGGCAGGGTTCTTCTGTACAAGAACCCTGAAGTGACCCTAACGTTGTCTTCAAAATGTAGGGTCAGAATCAGAAGTGGAGACTGTGAGTTCATTGTGAGTTAACAGTCTATTATTTAAAAGTACAACAAGAAAAATGGTTTTGCTTTCATTCCATTTCTGGGACTCTAATGTTTTCCAAAGGAGTCTGGAATAAAGTATTGTATTGGTCTAATTGCTTGGGATCCACTGAGGTTGTTACTAGAGTGGACTTTGGTGTAAAACCCCCGAAGTAGAATTCTTTAATGTCCTTTTGGATCTTTGAACACTTTCTACAATTATGCTTGACATGGATGCCGTTGAAATCATTCCAAGGTCAAGGTCACTCAGCAATTTTCCTAATGCTTCAAGTGAGTGGAATTTTATTTTTCCCCCCATAATGCTTGTTTTACAAAATAAAATATAGTATATTTTAGTAGATATTGTAAGATCAATTTTTGAAATTTCTTTTATCAAAATAAATTAATATAAATTTAATTTCATGAAGTATCTGTATGTTTATATATGTAAATGTGCAATTACAGATATGAAATATAATTTATATACATGTGTCTATGCATGCATCTGGATCTTATCTGAGGTATAAAACATGAAATGCAAACTAACATGTTTTATGAAAATATGTAAAAAGTTATTTTTTAATTTTATGGAAACACAGAGTAACGATAAAAATTCAATTTTATTAAAAATATTTTTGTAACTACAATTAATATTAACATTTGGCTTTAACCTAAGCTTAAATGCTTTATTTGCTAGAATCACTTGTTAAAATACTAAAAAGTTTACAAGGTACCAAGGTAAAATAGAAATTTTTTCAAAAAGCAAAAATGCATGCTGAATTTTCCCTCCTGCTTTATAAAACAAGCAAGTCCTTTATGTAGATTTCTACAATTCATAATTCACTTGCCATTAAATGACACTCTATTTATATTTTAGACTATTATGACTTCAATTCGAGACACAATTGTTTTCCAAAATGAATTCAATGTGAGGTGTATTTATGTAATAGATGAAATATAGCTATTAAGGTGATTGGAATTGAATAAATATAGTATGTATAAAGGGAGGATGAAAATGTACAACTATTGCATGTTGATAGAAGCATTCTGATTAAGAAAAGTATTTTTTATAATAAACTCAAGTATATTTTTATAATTTACTTTTTAATAATATACTCTGATTTTAAAAGTCTCTTTTATAATGTACTTTTATATAATTTTTCTTAAGAAATCTTGATCTTGTATTAACAATTGCATACATATCTTGGTGCCTATCACAGTGGCTCATGCCTGTAATCCCAGCACTTTGGGAAGCTGAAGAGGGAGAATTGCCTAGTCCAGGAGTTCTAGACTGGCCTGGCCAGTGTAGTGAGACCCTGTTTCTACAAAAAAGTTTTTTTAAAAACTAGCTGGGTATGATGGCACATGCTTGTAGTCTCAGCTACTCAGGAGGCTGAGGTGGGAGAATTGCTGAGGATTGTTTGAGTTCAGGAGGTCAATGCTGCAGTGAGCTGTGATCATGCCACTGCACTCAAGCCTTACAACAGAGCAAGACCTCGTCTCAAAACAAAACAAATGAAACAAAAATAAATAAATATCTTGGTACGTAAGGGCAATTTGAGGTTGATGATTTGGAGAGGGATGGAAAGATACATAGCTACCTATATCTACATAGATAGACCTCTCTCTATGTATGCATACGGATACAGATATAAATAGATATCTACATGTAGATAGATGCATATCTATGAAAATACACATCTAAATAACCATAGATATCTATTAATATCTATCTCTAGCTATAAATGTTAACTTAAAACTTTATATACATATAAGCCTATAGTTCTATATTTGTAGCTAAGATTAAAAAGCTATTCAGGGGAAGACCTGAGCTATTCTTTTATGACATCTGGTGGTGTTTCATATTTGATATATTGGTTGCTACTGATGTTTGCATTGGTGAATCCTTCCACTGGAAATTTCATTTCTTCATGGTTTACCCCTCAACTAAAATATTTTCTTTCTGGATAATATCCCCTGACTGCTTTCTTCCTCTCTTAGCCTAAAGTTTTCTAAAAATTTTAAATGCATTGTAGTCAGCTTTACTTACTTTTCACAGTATAGTAACTCAAGAAGTGTATGCTAGGAGGAGGAATAAAATTATGTAAAAAATGAAGTAGAAACATAGTTACCTAGGACAAAAATAATAAGCGGATAAACCAAGAGTAAATATTTTACTTAAGGGTTTAAAAATGATATCAATTTTTGCTAGTTAGGAACAATGAATAATGCTTATCACCTCCACTGTTATTTAGTGTTGTTCTGGATGATATAACCCATGTGTAATGACAGAAAAAAGAATTATGGCTGTTGAAAAGGAATAGATGAAATTATCAACTTTTTCCAGAAAATAAATTTATACCTAAAAAAACCATCAAAACCTATTATAAATAACAGAAGTGCAATAAGATGGCTAGTTATAAATAAATACATAAAAATAAATATTTTTTTCTATAATTCAGCAATAATAAATCTGAAAATAGTCTGATTCTGATTATCAATTAAATATATAATAAGTACTATAGCTTAACAAGAAATGTGCAGGATCTGTTTAAGGAAAAGAGAAAAGAAGAACTTATGATAATTATTTTAATATTAATACAAAAGTGAATGAGTTGATAGGTAGCTAAAAGCATAATTTTAAAAATTTACTAAAAAAAGCAATTTTTAAAGTAAATTTATAAGTATCTAAGAAAGAAAACTGGAATATATCCCTATCTCACTTTACATGTCAAAATAAATTACAAATTTTATATTTAATACTTTGCTTTTTCCAGAAAATTAAATATAAAAATACAGAAAATGAATGGGAAAAATATAAGTAAGTTACAAATTCTGGGCTAGGAAGCCCAATGATAAAAAGCAAAGGCAGACATCATTATTGAAAAATATCATTTTTAAAATAAAAATAGACCCCCTTTTTATATTTAAAAATAACATTTAAAAGCCATTGAGTAAAAAAAAAAAAATGACTGTAACATGTGACAGACAATGAAACAATACCCTTAATGTGGAAAAACACTTATAAATCAATAATAAGGATGCGCAAATGACAAAAAAGTATCCAAATGAAGAACTATGATGAAAGTTCAAAGTCACTATTCGTCTTGGAAATACAAATTAAAACTAGAGTAAGATTTCATTTTAAATCTATCGAATGCTAGTTGGTGTCTTTCAGAAATGCCAGGCCAAACTATTCGTAATGCTGGAAATGTTTTGCCTGACAGTGGTTGAAAACTATTTATAATATATGGAAAGGAAATTACACAACTTGAGAATTTTCTTGCTGTGAACTCAGAAATGAAAAGGCAGTTAGATGACAATTTCACTTCATTAATTTATAAATTCACGCACTACTACAGATTTTAGAGATCATGCAATTCAGTATCTCCATTTAAGAGTAGGAACCTACGGGCTATTCTGTTCAGGAAATGAGAACTATAGCATGTATATGTGTTTCATAAAGTATCTGGTGGATATTACTTTCTTCTTTGTTTGTTTGTTTTTTATCATTTGGAGGTTGGAAAGCATGTTCAGTCCTTGTAAGGGTCACATTTAGACAGCTACAGATTTTTATTGTTCCAAGGAAGGAATGGGGAATTATTTCAAAAGATGAAAGAAAAACGTTCTTTGATCTAAAAGCAGAACTACCATTTGACCCAGCAATCCCATTACTGGGTATATACCCAGAAGAATATAAATCATTCTACCATAACGACACATGCTCACGGGTGTTCACTGCAGCACTATTTACAATAGCAAGGACACAGAATCAACCTAAATGCCCATCAATGACAGACTAGATAAAGAAAATGTGGTAAATATACAGCATGAGGTAGGTACCATGCAGCCATGAAAAAGAACAAGATCATGTCTTTTGAAGGAACATACAGCTGGAGGCCATTATCCTTAACAAACTAATGCAGGAACAGAAACCCTAAATACTACATGTTCTCGCTTATAAGTGGGAGTTAAATGGTGAGAACTCGTGAACACAAAAGAACAACAGACACTGGGGTGTATTTGAGGGTGAAGGGAGGGAGAAGGGAGAGGAGCAGAAAAGATTGGTGATTGGGCTTAATTCTTGGATAATGAAATAATCTGTTCATCGAACCCCCGTGATACGAATTCATGTATGTAAAACACCTTCACATGTATCCCAGAACCTAAAATAAAAGTTTTTATAAAACACGTTTCTTTGTTTTATATGGATGAGAATGAAATCATTGCTCAACACTTCTTGTACATTAAAGCACATTATTCTTGTTTTTTTTTTTCTAAGGTATTTTCCTACTTTTTATCCTAATCTATACTTCCATTGTAATTTTTAGAATGCTAATCTAATATTTATTAAATTTTTTTATGGTAAGCAACTGAAAAAATTTTAATTTTCAAAAGGAAGAAAAATATATGTTTAAATAGTAAGATAACACAACTTTGGTATTCTAAGGAATGTTTGGGGATTCATTCCAGGGCACTCATATTTTCAGGTTAGTTTTCAACTGTTCTTTTGTCAAGTATAATCAATGCAGATTTTGTTATTCATGTATTTATAGAGCTGGTTAGCCATAAATATTTTATGAATGGAGACATTTCTAGCACCACCTAATGGCAGTCAAGTAAAAAGAAAAAGTTTTTCTAATTTAGGAACTGTTTCGCATAATTTAAATTAAACTGTATGGCCAGAGTTATTTCTATATGAAAACGAACTTTTACATTCCCTAATGCACTAACTAGGCACTGGAAATCCATCTCTGAGCAATTGGATTGAGTAGGAATGAAGCTGAAGGGATATTTGATAATGAAACCAAGGGGGTTTCTGCTGTCTTTATGTGTGCAAGAATAAGAAAATACCCAGCTAATAGAATAAATCATTTTATGTGAAAATTTTCTTTTAGTTTCAGGAGCCTATGCATACTATATTTGCCATAGTCTAGTTTCCTGAAAAAAGTATATTTTGAGTATTGTATTGGCATATTTTATTTGTCCTGTTTTTCAGCAGTTATTTATACATCTTTGACTACTATTCTACTAGTATAATAAAGCATTTTTTAAAGTTTCTGATAGATTTTTTAAAACTGAGTCATATCATTCTGATTATAATATTGGAATTTTCTGTTGAATATGAGTCAAAGAACATGCTTTAGATCCGTAAGCTCTACTCATTTAATGTGTTTCCTAGTAGGATTTGAAAAATGTGTTGTCTGTCGTATCCCTAGGACTGAGATCAATGGATTTGGTTAATGTATCTGAAGGAGAAGGAGAATTTAGCGATAGCACCACATTCTGACACCTTTCACCCTCGCCTCAACACGTTGGTTTGATACTTCCTTCTATGATCTAAACAGGGAATAGTAGGCCGACTGCAGATACAGGTAGTTTTTCTTTTTTTTTTTTTTTTTGAGATGGAGTCTCACTGTGCCACCCAGGCTAGAGTGCAGTGGCACGAACTTGGCTCACTGCAACCTCCAACCTCCGCCTCCAGGATTCACGTGATTCTCTTGCCTCAGCCTCCCGAGTAGTTGGGATTACAGGTGTGCCAACATGCCCAACTAATATTTGTATTTTTGGTAGAGACGGGGTTTCACCGTGTTGACTAGGATGGTCTCGAACTCCTGACCTAAAGTGATCCCCTGCCTTGACCTTCCAAAGTGCTGGGATTACAGGCATGAGCCACCATGCCCGGCCAGGTACAGGTAGTTACAAAAATCAACAAAAAATAGACAGTCTGGTGGTGGTAGTAGTTTCAAGAAAGTGCTTTCTCTTTGACTGTAATTTCTTCCTTTCTATGAATATTTATTTATTGATGCCCTGTAATGCCCTTCACTTCATTGCGCACCCTCTGAATTTTAATTCATTCTTCACAGTCCAGCTCAACCATCACAGCTTCTGTGAACTTTTTCTGTATATCATTTTGTTCTCATTTCAACAAAACTCATCACTTTTTTGCTATTTTATACCTGTAGATTACATATCCCTCGTGTACTGGGTCTTTATAGTATTTTGTACTCATTTGAATATAAATACTTCTACTACTATAGGACGGGTTTCCCTTAAAATAAGTATTATGCCTTTCTTGTTTATCTTTATTATTCAGAGCAAACATGTATTTTGGTGAAAGCAAAGGCAAGTTAATGGAACTAATGTATCTTTAAGTTATTGTCTACTGTTTTTTTCTCTAGTTATATATTTTAATGTAGGTTGACGTTTTCATTTCTTCCTTTCATTAATCAATTTTTTAAAATTCCTGTTAAAAGTCAACTAGTATTTGTTGTTAGTTTTTGTTTTGTTTTGTTTTGTTTTAGAGACAGGGTCCCACTATGTCACTATCTTGCCCAGGCTGGACTCAAAGTCCTTGGTTCAAGCCATCCTCCTGCCTTGGGTTCCCAAATAACTGAGACTATAGGCATATGCAACTGTGCCTGGCTGGGTTTTTGTTTTGTTTTGTTTTTGTTATTTTTAACATCATATAATACTTGATTGACTTTTCTAAACCCATGGATTAATATCTGTTCCTAAAGTAAAAAATTGTTAACTTTGTTATTGAAGGCTAAAAAGAGAAAATGTCTGGCTTAAAGGCTATCCTAAATTTTTGAAAAATTCTTAAGAGAATATAATTATCTCTATGAAGAATAATTTGGAAAATACAGGTATATTTTTAAGTAAGAGAGATTCAGAATTTATAAGAAAAAAATCTTGAATATGAAGATGATTAGACAATTGTACAAATACGTAGATAAATATATCAAATTTTACAAAACATAAAATAGCATTAAAAAGAGAAGAATTTATCACTGCTGTCACTTATCACTGTTGCAGAGGTCCAATTAATGCAACAAGAAATAGGAGTTTAAAAGTTGAACATAAATTGATCAGATTCTTATTATTTTCTGATAATATTTCCTATAAAATCCAAGATAATCCATTGAAAATATAGAACCAGTTGAACAATCTACAAATTGACTGGAGTCAAGAGAAATATATATAAAACAATTGCATTCATGTTCTCACAAAATTACTCATAAAGTAATTAGAAACTTCTGTTTCAAACTGAGATGTAGAAGAGTGAGAAAGAACTTCACTTTCATGGTAACAACAAGAAACACCAGACTAAGTAAATATCGCTGTCTATGAGGCTATCAAGGAGAAGCAATGTAGAAAACCCTGGCTGAACTGAATTTTAGGGAGAAATAAGTGCATCATAGGTGATCAGAGTGCTGTGGCAGTTTCCATATCTGAGGCTAAGCACTTGTTCAGATAGTGGAGGAGTATGCTACTGTAGATGGGGAGAATTGTAAAGGTCAAGGGGAAACCATAGACCCTTAGACAACAATGTGGCCTAGTAAGATGAAATGAAATCTAGAAGTCTAAATGCCAAAGCAAGTAGCTCAGCCCCAGGTTCCACTATTATCCTCCACAATTGAATTTTGCCAAGATGTCAGTTGAAGAGGCCGTAGAAGTGGATTTCTATGAAATCTTGCCGTGACTGGATTCCAGAATTATGAAGAAATTTAATCCAAATATGAACCAAAAATATTTATAATCCCAGTCAAGTCCCCTGCTAGCTCAAATATGGATAAGATCCAAAAGGTGGCATCGCCAACGGTTGAAGGTTGAGCTAAACACAGGTGAACTAAATATAATTAAAGCTCAACTTCAGTTCTGCATAGTCAGTAGAAATATATCCACAGATTGCCAAATTACTGTAATGAGAAAGCAAATAATTTAAAGCAAATATTGTAAACATTTTTTTAAAAAGGTAAAATTCATATAATGGGTGAAAAGATAAAATATTTTAAAAGATAAATGATAGCTCTAAGAAGAAACAAAATGGAAATTTCAGATCTGAAAAGTATAAATTTACAATAAAAATTTTATTGGATAAGTATAATAGCAAATTGGTCAGTGCAGAATAAAAGATTAATGAATCTAAACACATACCATTATGAAGTAATCAAACAAAAATAAAGAGAAAAATAGGTTGTAAAAAATAAACAGATCGATAACATGTGGAATAGTATCAGGAGATTTAACATGCATGGAGATGTGGGTTCCAGGAAGAAGAAATAGGCAGAAAAATATTTGAAGAAATAACTGATGCTAAATATTCAAATCTGATGATGGAACAACCTAAAAATGCAAGAGGCTCAATGAATTCCAATTAGAATAAATATGCTATAACCCCATATTATATACTCACAGTCCAATTACTAAAATAAAGATTAAGGAAATAAAAACCTTAAACTCAACTAGAGAAAAGGGAAAAGACGCTGCATAGAAGAGAACAATGAAAGGAATGAATGCTAACATTTCGTCAAAAATAATTGAGGCTAGAAGATAATAGAGTATCTTTAGAAACTTTAAAACACCAATCTCAATTCTATATTCAGTGAAATTTGAGAATTTCACTGTTATTCATATTGTTCAAAAATAATTTGAAAGACATTTTTAGATTAAAAAAATGAGTTACTATACCATTAATAGTCTTGCATTACAAGAAGTGCTAAAACATTTTTAGGCTAAAAAAAAAACCAATAATAAATGTGAGGAAAGGATGAAGGAAAATGGAAATTTAAAATATGAATAAACAGAAAATATTATTAAAAATTCTTTTGAAGACATTTGATTAGTGAAAACAAGAAATTTAAATATATTCTGCAGTTTACAACATATATGAAATTAAACTGTATGAAAAATAGTACAAATAATTGGACAAGAGTAAATGGAAGTATGTTGCTGTAAGACTCTTATATGTGAAGTTGTATGATGTTAATTTGTGATAGTACGCGAGTTAAGAATGCATATGATGATCCTTAGAGAGCCGTTTTAAAAAGTCTAGCCAGGGAGATGAAAAAGGTAGCAAAATGGAATGTTAAGGTAACTCCTCTAATCCATGACAAGATAGGGAAGGCACAGCAAAGGAGCAAAGAGCAAATGCAAGAAGAAGAAGAAGAAGAAGAAGAAGAAGAAGAAGAAGAAGAAGAAGAAGAAGAAGAAGAAGAAGAAGAAGAAGAAGAAAGAAAAGAGAGAATTCAAATAGCAAGATGGTAAAATTAAGTTAGAAACATATTAATTATATTGAATATAAATGCACATAACAGTAATAAAAAAGAATAGCTTATTAACCTGGCTAAATGAGCAAGACTCATAAAGTGTGTACAAGAAACACACTTTAAGTACAAAAACATAAATAGCTTAAAAGTAAAAGGATGGAAAAAATAAACCATGAAACACTTATCATAAGAAAATGGTAGTGGTGATATTTATATCAGCCAAAATAACCTTTAAGACCAGTAATATTACTAAATAGACATTTTGTAATGATAGTCAATTGATTAAGAAGAAATTATCCTAAATGTACTTATATGTAGTAATAGAGTTTCAAAATACCTAAAGCAGAAGTTTACAAACTAAAGGACAAAACAGACAAATTCTCTCCCATACCTCAAGATTTTTAAATGACTTTCTTAGTACTTAATAAAAGAAGTTGATAAAAATCGGTAAAAATACAGAAAAATCAAACACACTATCAACAAACTTAAGTGATAGTTATTGTACATTTTATACAAAACTGGAAAATGGCTATTGTTTTTCAAATGTACGTGGAAAGTATGTACATTTGAAAGTATGTCCACTACAAATATTCTACAGCTAATATACTGGGCCATAAAAGAGTCTTAATACATTTCAAAAGTTGAAGTCAGAGTATATTCTCTGTTTACATAGAATTAA
This sequence comes from Rhinopithecus roxellana, assembly GCF_007565055.1. Classification (NCBI taxonomy): domain Eukaryota; kingdom Metazoa; phylum Chordata; class Mammalia; order Primates; family Cercopithecidae; genus Rhinopithecus; species Rhinopithecus roxellana. The sequence continues at coordinate 66,704,449 of NC_044556.1, forward strand.
ATTAGAAATCAATCTGAGAATGCTGTCTGGAAATTTTCTAAGTGCTTCAAATTAACACATTTCTAAATGCCCTACCAATTAAGAAAAAGGGATTTTTTTTTTAACAATTAAAAAATAAAGTATAACATGAGGTTTTTGGAATGTACCTCAAGTAATGCCTGGAGAGAAATGTATAGGTTAAATGGTTATCTTAGAAGAAAAAAGCCCAAACTTTCCTAAGCTTCTTAAAACAGTCAAAAAAGAACAAATTAAGTCCAAAGTAATAAGAAATTTAAAAAATTAAGACAAAATTGGGTATCAATGAAATAGAAACAGAAACCAAAGCCCAGAACTGATTTGCAAGAATGATGGGTGTTGGGGAGTGGAGAGTGGTAAGGGGAGAGAAGGAGGAGGAGAGAGAACAGGAGAGGAAGAGAGAGAGAGAAATATTTTGGATTAGTTTAAAAAATCTATCAATATGATTTATCACATTAATAGAGGTAATAGTATAGAAAAATATCATATTATCTCAATAGAGTTGGAAAATATTTCACAAAATTTTATACCTACTCATAAAGAAAACTTTCAGCAAACTAAGTACAGGAGAGATAAAGGACCACTACAAATATTCTACAGAATATATATACATATATATGTGTGTGTATACGTGTGTGTGTATATATATATATGCATATATGAAATGTACACTACAAATATTCTACAGCTAATATGCTAATATGCTGGGCCATAAAACAGGCCATATATATGTGTGTGTGTGTGTGTGTGTGTGTGTGTGTGTGTGTGTGTGTGTGAAATAGTGCATGTTTTGCTTTTCAGATAGGGATCAAGTTTTTGTTCAAACTTTACCTTTAGTTTTAGCCACTGCTAAAACAATACAATAACATAAAAGTCATAAATATTGAAAAGGAAAAGAAAATGTATTTATTTGTCATCGACATAATTTTGTATGTAAATGCTTTAAACAATCCTCAAAAAAGTGTTAAAACTAATAAATGAACTTAGAAAGATTGCAGAATACAACATTAATATAAATAAAATTAATTGAACATACACTAACAATAAACAAGTTAAACAAATAAAATTGGATTTAAAAGAATTTTCAAAAAACCACTTAAATTTAACAAAATAAATGGAAATATTTGTATAGTCAAAGCTATAAAACATAACTTAGAAAAATCAATGTAAACCTAAATAGATGAAGATTTATCATGTTTGTGGATGAAAAACAAGATATTGTTAAAATAGCCATTTTCCTGGTCTATTTATTCATTTAATGTAATTCCAATCAAAATTCAAGCAAGTTTTTTATGAAGAAATTCCCAGGTTGATTCTACAAGTTGAAAGAATATGCAGAGACCTGGAATATCCAAAATACTACTGAATAAAGTATTTAAAAATTGACCAACTTAGTCATCTTATTTCAAGATTTAAAATAAAGCCATAATAATTCAGGCTTTATAGTATTTGTGTAAGTACTGGCAATTTAATCAGAAATAGACTCAGACTTCCAATGTCAATTAAAATTTGAGGGAGCTAAGGCAATTCAATGGGGAGAATACAATCTTTTCAACAAATAGTATTGTATAGTGTGTAGTAGTCAAAAATAATAATAAAGCCTGACCCCCACCTCACATCATTCATACAATTTAATTTGAGATGGATTCATAGACCTAATAAATAAAAGCTGAAATTATAAAGCTTCTAGAAGAAAAATGAGAAAATATCTTGATCATCTTGGTGTTGGTAAAGATTTCTCAGACAAGGTACAAACAAAGTGCTAACCATTAACAAATGATAAATTCAACTTCATCAAAAATATTAAGAAAATGAAAAGGTAAGTCAAAGACCCGATTAGGCTAGGTATATGTTTAACTTAGAATATGCCAAGCAGTTTTCCAAAATGATTGTTTAGTTTTGCATTTACATTAGGAATGTATGAGAGTTTTCATTGCATCACCTGTTCCTCAGAATTTGGTGTTTTTAATTTTAGCCATTCTAGTGGGTATGGAGATGTGTCTCATAGTAGTTTTAATTTGCATTTCCCCGATGAATGATGACACAGAACATCTTTCTTGTGAGCCTTGGTTATTTGCATATCAGAATTTTTAGTCAAGTGATTGTTTAGACGTTTTGCTCATTTTCCTTTGGGTTGCTTGGCTTTTTATTGAGTTGTAGGATTTTTTAATATATTCTACATGTCAATTCTAAGAATTTAAATTTCTGATCAAAGATTTAAACAATTTATAGTAACTTTTTAGCAGCTTTTTCATTCATACTAGGAACTTATATTTCAGGTTCCTTCTCTCGATTTGGATTTTGGAAGGCAAAATTTTCATCAGCTGAAATGTATTAGTTCTTGATTTCTTTTTGTTCTTACAATACCTTTGTATGGCTATTACTTGACAATTTCCAATCATTTTGAAATGTCTTACATTTTCCTCTATCTGCAATAACAAAGTTAAGTTGACTAGAATAAAGGCTTTTGGATGGCTTTTTACATTTCTTAGTTCAAGAGAGACACATTTGGTTTTTGAAAAATATTTGTGTTGAAGTCTAACACACATACAGAAAAGTGCAAAAAGTAGCAATGTACAGGTTGACTCATTTTTATAACCTGGACAGCCCTGAGTACCCAGCACCCACAGTACAAATAGAAGACTACAGGGCCCCCAGTGGGCCTGCCTTGTGCCCTTTCTAAATCTCAGCCAGGATTACCTCTATCCTGACTTCTAACATCATAGATGGATTTTTGTCTGGTTTTGAACTTGATATAAATGAGATCATACAGTATATATTCCTGTGTTCTTAGTGTCTCTTACACAATCCATATTTGTGAGATTCATGTATATAGTTGTTCATTCTCATTGCTATATTCGTTTGTACAGTTGAGTGACGTGTGTATGTTTCAGTTTGAAGGTGTAATTAAAGGTCTTGCTATAAACATACTTGTGTATCTTTTGACCCTATGCATTTGGGTGGGGCTGGATATGGATCCAAGAGTAGAACGGTTGGATAAAAAGATACACATATCAAAAGATACAAGGATAGCTTTTTTTTCTTTTTTTTTTGAGAAGGAGTCTCGCTCTGTTGCCCAGGCTGGGGTGCAGTGGCACGTCTCGGCTCACTGCAAGCTCCGCCCCCTGGGTTCACGCCATTCTCCTGTCTCAGCCTCCAGAGTAGCTGGGACTACAGGTGCCTGCCACCACGCCTGGCTAATTTTTTGTATTTTAATAGAGACGGGGTTTCACCGTGTTATCCAGGATGGTCTCGATCTCCTGACCTCGTGATCCGCCCACCTCGGCCTCCCAAATTGTTGGGATTACAGGCGTGAGCCACCGCGGCCGGTCCACAAGGATAACTTAATAAATATTGTCAGTTTTTAAAAGAGGTTGTACACTCCAACTAGTAGTTTATGAATACTGCATGTATAGTATTATTACATTATATATTATAAATTTAACATTTTACTTATTTATTTAATATTCTATATAAAATATAGTTATATGTAATATATACGTGTAGTTGTACATATTTGGCTACACTTTGTGTTTTCTTTTCATTTTAGCCATTCTAATGGATATTTAGTGGTATTGCATTTCATTTTGCATTTCTCAGATGACTAATGATAGCGACCATCTTTTTCATATGTTTTTTCTGGCTATGTATCTTGGTATCCGATATATGTATTGCAAATATCTTCTCTCACTATATCGTTTGTCTTTTCATTCTCTTATTCCTACTTTTTGCTAGCCAAAAGTTGCTAATTCTAACATGGTCTAATTTATCAAGTTTTCCCTTTATGTTATAGCTTCACATTTACTGTTTAACAATTATTTGCCTAATCCATGGCCCCAACAGTGTATGATTTTTATGATTAAATTTTAAACTTGTAAACTCTCTTACTTGAAAGTTAAATATTTCCATGTAGAACTTGGATTTTGTATATTGTTAGAATGTTAGGCCATGGATGTAAGTTTATTTTACACATCTCATGTATACCATTTGTAAAAAGTATGTATTCCTTAAATATTTCTTGAATGAATGAATATAGAGATTCATGAAATGGCTGTATTATTTAAACACTAGAAACAAAAAACTGAACTTTAGAACATTTCCTTTCTGTCTCATTTTTTGAAAATTAAAATCTAAATTTCAGCAAGTGAGAAAAATACAATTTTCACTTGTCTGCCCATTTTAGTCAGTGCTTCAGCTGAACACAAACATTAAAAGCAAAAAATATTTTGGCACTGCTGGGCTGTGATCCACAACTCTTCTTATTCCTGGGCCTGGGATGAAAACACATTCAAGAGGCAGAGAGGAAGACAAGCTCAACTACACAGCTGTATTAAAATTTCTGCTCTCCTGTGCACACCACATGTCCACTTTCATTTCTTTGGCCAACACAAGGCTAAGTCAATAGTTAGGAATCTGTAAATACATAATCTTCTCATAGGAAAAGAGAGTGTTAATAATTTGGAGTAGTTATGCATGTTACCACTCTGTCTCACGGTAGAGTCAATAATATTTTCTTTAAAATGTTTTATATGTTAATTAAAAGATTATGTTTGTATTTAAATATATTCTTTTTATATTTAGTTCATTTAAAGAATTGATTACATGGTTTCAGCATTTGGCTCAAAAGATAGAATTTATCTATATCTATGGCAATAATTATCTAATTGTCAAGAATATGATGTTTCAGTGAACGTGTGCATTTTTAATTTCATCATAGAGTTTGCGCAAAAGACAATCATTCATTATTTATTTTGACAATGTAAAGAGAAAAATGAGACGATTAAATTATTTGAAAAAGCTGTGGGAAAGTCTCACATACACCATCAAATCCAATTGCCTTTTTTTATACTATAGCTTCCCTTCTTATAAGAAATTTTCCTCGATCTGTGTAAAGTATTATATTTTAGTTGCACTAGCAGTGCATTTTCTCATATAAGCATAAAACTTGAAAATTAAATAATATATTTTAGAAAAACACATGCACTTGCATATTTCTTAAATAGTGCATAATTTTTATGAGATTCCCAAGTATATCTTGTCTAAATATTCCTGTAATTCTTACTGATTTATTTTCATTCATCAGATTTCTCTTGAATTAAAGACAAGTAGTTGTCTTCCCAGATTGAGCAATTATTGGTATCTTCCCAACACCCAATTCCTTGCTTTTATTCTCCTCTCTACTGTCACATAGATGACTCCAACACACTGGTAGAGAGTTTTGCTATCTTCATGTTTCAAATTACAGCTATTTTTGTGAAATAACCTCAAGCTGTGTAATTTTATAGGAATAGGTTTTATTATAATGTATGATACCAAATATCACATAAAAATGGTGACAGAAAGATAAGATTTCCCAAGTAGTGTTACTCTGAACCACAAGGAGAAAAGCTTAAGTGAAGAAAAGAGTTGGTAGAAATATAATTGTTTTCTGCTCAGGTTGTAGACCAGACTTTATGTCTATGTTTCTGCTGGTAGATGTTTCCTTCTTTTATCTCCCTGGTTTACCCTAATAATTAATTTCTGTGTCTCCCATTTCTTTCTCTATCAGATTCTTCTAATTCGTGTTCTGTAACCACCTTCTGCTCATTCATTTCCTCAGTCCTTATCACCCAGCAGTCAAGAGTCTGACCATTCTACTCAACTGAAAAAGATTATGTCATTACCGGCTCCATAAGCTTTTCTTCAGTTGTAATTATTCTGGACCTATTGGAAGTGTTTACACAGTTAACTAACTTTGCCTCCTTAAAGTTCCCTCCTATCTAGGCTTCCATTTTACAATATTATCTTGATCTAACTTTATTCTTGCCCTTATTTTTTTTCCTTTTCTTAAATGTGGACATTTCCATTAAAGGCTCTTGTTCTTTCTCTATAATCTGTCTCTTAGACATGGCTTTTGATAGGTGATTGCCAATTTATTTTCCTAGCACCATCTTCTCTTCTGAGATTTAGATTCTCATTTCCAAATGGCAGATAGAGTTTTCTGCATCATAAGTTCAGTAGGCCTAAAACTAAAGATAATTCCTAACCCCAGATTTCCTTCCTTACCTGACATTTCTATTTCTGTTATTAATACTCCATTTTCCTCAATAATTGGTGAAAAGAATGGACCATTTCGCCCCACACCATCACCTCATATCAATATGACTTAATGTGCCTTTCCTGAAATGTATAGAGTTTATCCTTTCAATTATTAATTCAGTTACTTGTCTGTCCTTGTCTTATTCTCCCAAAGCACAGCACTCACCTCTTTTCTGTGTAACTAAGTTATGTCTCCTCTCTACATTTCATCATCAATTTTGTTGCCTTAGTCTCAATTTTGAAAATCCTGTTCCTGCTCTCCACTCAAATTTTAATTTCTTCCATTAATTTATGGGATAAGTTTCAAATGGGTGGCTCAATCATTTCAGCGCACTTATTAGGGGAGATGAGAGAGAACAATATATCTAGAGAACAATACTCCTAGTAGTAGGAGTCCAGGTGAGTTTGACTACTGAAAAGCAATTTGTTGGGGCAAACAATTCTATTCTGTGAAGAGGAAGAGTTGCCAGGAAGGACCGCGTCCTTAATCTGACAGCAAGAACACAATGTTCAAGCAGGCCAGAGTAAGAGAATAAGAGAGTCTGTAACAATGAGATATAAAAATCACTAGGTCAAGTTTGTTGAAAATGACCAAGAGCATAAAACATAGAAGATGGAGATGAAGAAGTCAAGAAGGCCAGGATAAATTTGATTTGCCTTCTTGGAAAGTCTAAAGCCTGTATCCTAAACTTAACCTTTGCTGTGACTAAAGGAAGGGTACTCTCAAAATAACTTAGAACACAACATTCTTTTTCATCTTTGTCTTCTATACAAACTTCTCAATCCATATTGTACAGATGTGGGGTCTCACCTATTTCACCAGATTTATCTAATTCCCTCCTTCACAGCCAGCCTTCCTCAAACTTTCCATACCTCTAGGCCTTTGTACAATCCCCACCAAATCCTTCATATTCTCTGAAAACAAGCTGAAGTATTATATTCTCTAAAACTGTCCTCAGTTTCTTTTAATCAGGTATTTTGTATATATCCCTATACCATTGACCACATCACATTACAGTTTTTTTTTTTTTTTAGTGTCTTTTTTCTCAACTAGAACTCAGTGTCAGTTATGGGCTTATTAGTTTTTCTTCTTTACCGTGTAGCAGAGTTCAACAAATGTTAGTGTTCCACAGATGTATGTTGAAAAAACGACAGTCCAATGTTCACCAAATGATATCTGCTTTCCTGCCTTCAAATCCTAGCTAAAGTTTTTCTCTTAAGACATGGTTTCTGGGGTAGTTGATGTCTATTGAACCTGAGTCCACCACCACCCACATATGCAGGACTTTTGGTTACCAGCTCAGCCTGAAGGAAGATCTCCTTCCTTTAAATTTTTATTATCCTGGCTGACTGTATTTTTACTTAAATCAGTATTCATTCATTATTCACTATTGTGTTCTTGAGATGTTATTTGATTTTCATATATGGTCTTGAGCTCTTATTTGATTCTCACAGGATAATTTATTAAGACATATGCATTTAATATTTTCAACGACACTGGAAATTCTTTGAAAACAGAGATTGTGTCTCTTACCAGTTTTAATACATTAAGCAAAAAGCCTTACACATGGCAAAAGCTCCATAGTATGTGTTGAGTACGTGAGATACTGAGTGGAGATGGGGCCATGTAATGGTAGGGGAAAGGCATCATTCATATGACTGGTGATGGGGACATGTAATGGTAGGGGTAAGACATCATTCAGAGAACTGGAGATGGGGACATGTGATGGTAAGGGGAAGGCATCATTCATAGGGCTGTTGCATGTTGCCCCTGCTTCCTAAGCTGTGGAAATTTCTATGAGAACAGAGCATTATATATCCTATGCAGGGCTGGTATGTGCTCTGAAAGGTCAGTAAAGATCCCAGAATTCTGAAGGCTGCAAACCATTTGGTTATAGGATGGTGTTTCAGGAAATTACCTCTATAGGCCACTTCATGGCAGGTCTTTCCAATATTAACTTCTATTACTGAACTGATTATTTGAACTTCATAAATATTTTAAGCAAGATCCTCTGTGTTTCTTTCACTCGTGTCAAAAACCCATTTATTTTTATGACTCTCTGATCATGTTTTCACGTTGATACTCTGAGTATCCAATTTTGGGTTGACAATATGCCTTTTTAGGTTGATGAGTTTTGCATAAATTTAAACTTCATTATATATTGATTAGCAGGAAAACAGGCATAAGTTTCCAAGTACTGATTGGCATTTAAAATGGGATATATCTGAAACCAAATGGCTTAGACCATGCCAGTACATTGCTGTGTATAACTTCCTGACTGTACTCACTACATCATAAATAGTAATGAAAGTAAATGTACATTTATCAGAAAGAATCAACAAAACCCCAGCACTGATTTGCTGATCACACTTGTCTTACCAGGCATTAAGACCAGCTTTCGAACAAAAGTGCCTGAAGGTTTGATTGTCTTTGCAGCATCACCTGGCAATCAGGAAGAGTATTTTGCACTCCAGTTGAAGAAGGGACGTCTTTATTTTCTTTTTGATCCTCAGGTAAATGAGTACTCATAAAAGTTAATATTTTTGAGAATTTAGTATGTGCCCGGTACTGAGGTAAATGCTTCTGTTTTCACACTGAAACTTCATTCAAACCTTGTAAGGTAGGTACTATTATTATCCCCATTTTGCCAATCAAGAAAATGAAACTTACAAAAGTAATGTGACTTGCCCTCAGCTAAAATAGCTGAGTTAACTTTTAAACCATCATGGTCCGACTGAGAATCTATGTGCTTAACAACCAAAATGCCACCTTATAATGAAGATTAAAACTTTTAAATAAATTTAAACAGCTCTATTTTTATTTTTCTTAATAGCAAAAAAATCATGTCCCCTTTTCATCCTTCCGTGTCTTTCTTTTTTCATTGTTTCACCAGCAAATATTTAAGTGGCTATCAGGTACTATTGTGCTGGGCGTTGCAGACTACCATAGTTTAAAAGTTAAATATGACCACGCCCCTGTGAAAAAAATCTGCAAAGGATATGGTAAAATAATCAATTTAAAATGTTTATAAATTATATCAAAATAAAGATTTAGGATGCTATGTATTATAGGAACAAAAATAAATAAATTGTTTTGTGAGTTGTCAATTTTCTCTGGAAATGTGATATTTAACTGAGATACAAATCAATGAAGAAAAATTGGTCAGAACAAGAGCATACGTCTGTATTTGAGGGTGCATATTTCAGGTGGCGCAGTACAGGGGAGATACTGATCCCCACCTGGGAAGGTGCTGAACATAAAGTTTCCAGGCAAAGTGAGCAACAAATGTTAAGGAAATAGCAAATATTAAGTGCCTGAGGTGGATGAGAGCATGGCACATTTAGTACACTGAGATGAATCTGATATAGTTGGGAACAGAGACAAAGGGAAAGGTTGAAGATTGAAAAGCTGTGTAGAAACCAAGTCATTTAAGGCCTTGTAAGCGAATGTGAGGATTTGAATTTTTCCTAAGGGTGCTGGGAAAGCACTGAACAGTTGTCTTCACTTGAGTTAAACAAATATCAGTGAGCATTTGATATTAGGTATTGTATTAGGCATGTGAGTAGTTGAGAAATGAGTAAGACTAAGTAAAAGATATTAGCTTTCCATTTTCTTAGTTCTTCAACTTAAAACTGATGTGCTTACCAAATAAACGTTTTACGTTTTATTGATAAAGCAGGCACAACGTTCACTCTTGGATCCAAGTTGCATCTAGGATTATGGACTAAGTAACGTGGCTGAGGATCTCAGCCTCATGTGCCCCGGAGATCCATTGACCTTAGAGAGGAAAGGCAGGGCCTATTGTACCAAGTGTATCTGAGGACCCTACCAGCCTCAAAAAGCAGGCCAAGGTCCCCCTGCTTTATGAAGCTGAGAGAGCCACACAGTGGCCAGTTGAAGGACCAGGAGCAGAAAGGCTCCTTCCTCATGACTTGATAGAGGCCCGCTAACTCCCTGGCTGGTGCACTGTAGGTCCTCAGACACAAAGATTTCTGAGTGTCCCCTTGTAAGGCAGCTTCTTAAAGGATGCCAGCAGGTGGGCAGTGAGTAAGCAAAAGGAAATAGCATCACACCTAAGCAGATCCCGCAGCCAGAGGGAAAGGAGGAAGCAGCAGCTATCGCAGAAGGCAAGACAGATGGCAACTGAAAAAAATAAAAAAAGAATCAGCTGAAGTTGATTCAATAACATAAAGGAAAATATTATTTTTTATTTGAAAACTTTAAGTAGATTAATTAGAGGAGAGACACTTTGAGCCTCGGATTAGTAGGTCAGAAGATTAAGTTGAAGAAATCTCTCAAAATACATAATAAAAATGTGACACAAACAAGAAAGATAGATACAACTACTGTCACTAAGAAGCGATTCAGAAGGAGAACAAAAAGCACATGCTCGAGAAAAACAGGGATAACATAAAATGAGAAACAAAAATAGGAGAGAATATCTGATTTAAGAGGGAATTTAGTATATATCCACTGAAAAGACTCATCAATTTCCTGTCAAGATTAAGCAAAGTTAATACTTCTGTGAGACCTCTTTGTGCCAGGCATTATTGTAAGTGCTCTCTCTATATGTAAATTTATACATTTTCATACACATATATACCCATACACACCCACACCTACACACGCACATAAACTCATTTCAACTTTTCAACAACTCTATGAGGTAGATACTCTTAATAAACCCATTTTACAGGTGAGGAATCTGGGTCACAGGTAAGTTAATTTTCCCCAAGTCACAACCCTAATAAGTGACCAAGCCAGGTTATAAACACAAGCAACTGAGCTCCAAAGACCATGATTTTAGCTACAATGCTATACTACTTTTCAACATGAAAGAAATATGGCTGTTGATATTCATAAATTCAGAAAAAAATCCATCTGTGCACTGTTCACTGAAAGAAATACTTCAGTAAGTAATCTAGCCAAAAGGAAAAATAACAGAGTCAGAAATATAAAAAGAAGAAGCATCAGTGAATAATAAATCTAGCAATATTAAGCTATGCCTAAATATTTAATGATAGAGTGACTAGAACTCTGTTTTACAGTGACAAATAAGAATCTTTGAAATAGAAGAGAAGTATAGCAAGGGCAAGAAAAAAAACCGTGAATAATCATTTGTTGCTAAAATTAGTAAGAATTGAAGGAGAGGAAAAATGAGTGAATTAAAAGTTCTGAAGGTATCAGCTGAGTGGTGGGGTGTGGGTGGAATAAGGGAATAGGTTATACTGATGTTTTGTTTTCTTAAAATAAATAGGGCAAATGTTTGATTTTAAATGTTATAGAAAAATAAGTTAGTTACTACTAATAAAAAAGTGTTCTGCAGGACATCCAAATTAACAAGGTTAGAAAGGAGAGCAAATGCTAAGTTAAAAAAATCAACAAAAATCAGAAAAAGAAAGGGGAGAGTACAGTAAAATAGAAGACTGTTAGTGAGAAAGAAAAATCTGGCTTTTCCCCTTTAACCAGTTAGTATCTGGAAATATTTGAGAAGAAGCCAGATGGAGAAAAACGAATCACGGGACACTTATTTATAGAGCGTTAAAGTATACAAAGTGGGTTCCCATGAATGATCTCATTTCATTCTTGAAGTAGCCCCTTGAGGTTGACATTGTTTTCATCCATGCTTTAGATGAAGTGGCTTAACTAGGGTCATAGAGTGGTTTAGGGATAGAACTAGCACTGAATTCAATTATTTGAATAGCACTGAATTATTTTATTCAATGAAATTTTGCTAAGAATTTATTGGACTTCACAGTTATGCACTGGGAACACAGAAATGAACAGAATGACACTCATTGGAATTCTGGCCATTGGTTGTTCATCACAGATTTTGAGTATTTATAGTCACCCCCTACCAAACATGGAACAGTCATCGGAGAATTAATCCAAAAATGATTTCCCCAAATCTGAAGCATGATTGCCATCTCTTTTGACATGTGGTGTTGCTTTTTCTAAAGGATGCGATACCTTAAAACTCTGTAGGATAGGAGGGTAAAGAGGTCAAACTGCTTAACTGAGAATGGCTGCCAGGAAATTCATCTGGCAGGTCTCATCTTTTTCATCTCCTTTACGGTGATCACCTGGACAGGCTGGTGCAAAGCGTGGTAACAGAGTTCAGGGAAACATTCACAGGGCATTGCCCCTCATTTCTGTCCCCTTACCCTTCTCATTCACACAATTACTTAGAGTGCTCATCACTGCTATTAGCTTTCCCAGTTGCTCTCTCTACCCTGTGTAGCCAAACCCTAAGCTGTAGACATGGTCCATAGGTGCCCACCAAGTATTAATAAAATTATTAAAGCCGCTGGGTGCGGTGGCTCATGCCTGTAATCCTAGCACTTTGGGAGGCCGAGGTGGGTGGATCACGAGGTCAGGAGTTCAAGACCAGCCTGGTTAAGATGGTGAAACCCTGTCTGTACTAAAAATACAAAACTTAGCAGGATGTGGTGGCAGGTGCCTGTAATCCCAGCTACTCGGGAGACTGAGGCAGAGAATTGCTTGAACCTGGGAGGTGGAGGTTGCAGTGAGCCGAGATTGAGCCACTGCACTTCAGCCTGGGCAACAGAGCAAGACCCTGTCTCAAAAAAAAAATTGCTAAAACCAAGTTGGGGGCTAAAGGAGTGGGGAGGGTTTAATGATGTCTAGTAAGTAAATTTTTATCTGAAGTAGTATCTCTCCATAAGGTAAAAGCTGCTTGAGTTTTCAGGAAAGTGACAATTTATTTATTGTTTAAAATACAAGGTACGGGTTGAGCAGGATGGCCTTGGGATCTAGCTGAGAAAATGTAATCAGATGCATTACGCTAAGTGCTCATGGGTCATGATGCTAACTATATATGAAACAATGAGCTCATGCTAGCAAGGACTGTGTCTTTCCTTACCTCCAAGGAATTTATACTCTAAAGCAGGTACTAAACATATTTTCTAAATTTATAATGAAAGCCCCACTCATTTTTAGACAAAGAAGTGTTAAAACTGAGGGATGGCGAAAATTTTGAATACTCTTCTCTTATTTGCTCTCCTTTTCCAAAGTAATATCAGTGCACCTTCTTGTATGAAGTTAGAGCTACCCTGGATTTAAAAAAGTATAGAAGTTTATTTCATATGCCTTCTATTGGCATTACATTTATTTATATTTTAAATACTTTGGGTACCACTTTAAGCCCGTTTTTCTCCTCTAATCTTTAAATGAGGATGAGATTATCTAGTGAATACTTTACTATACTCATGACACAAGTAATTATGTACTTAGTGTGTCTTTCTTATCAGACTGCATGATCCAGTGAGGGCAAAGTCTATGAATGTTTTGTCCACAGATACTTCTTCAGGACTTAGAACAGTCTTTGGAACATAGTAGATGCTCAGTAAATACATGACCATTGACAAATTACCTGGTTGACTGACTCAAAAACGGTTGGTAAGATACTACTACTACTCATAACTGAAGAAAATTATCCATTTTTCTGGGTTAAAACGTCTAGCTTGTGATGATTACATAAAGCTTTAGTTGTTGTTGTTTTTTATTTTGAAAAAATTAGAAAAAATGTCTTACTGTTTTGCTCAGGTTGGTCTCGAACTCCTGGCCTCAAGCAATCCTTCCACCTTGGTCTCTCAAAGTGCTAGGATTATAGACATGAGCCACCATGCCCAGTCTTGTTTAAACTTCTCTGTTTTTCAGATAATTTGATTTTTATCAGGAAACAATAAGATGGTTATTTTTAAATTGTTTTCACTGAATTCGTTCAAAATAGCTAAATTTTGAATTATGAAGAGAATTTCAAGAAATTTTAAAGTAATTATCTAGCACATATTTATAAAATAACATGAAATCATCATGTACTTTGCTCTTTTTTTAAATTTCTTAGTAAAATCAGTAATAAAATCCTTATATAGCAATTTAATACGATATAGAAGCTATAGATATAAAAATGTATTTGGTTTGTCATCCAACTATCCAAGGTATTCTATTGAATAAATATTTAGGGAAAGGGAGATTCTTCATAGTACATAAAATTAGAAATGTGTTTGTATATTACAAACTGGACATTTGCCATTGTTAAAAGGTACAATAAAAAAAGTTAACTACAACTTTTAATTACTGTATCTTTTGTTATCTCCAACAATTAGCTATAATTTTCCCATTCTTCATTTAATTAAATTCAATTGAATATACTTCACCAGATAATACTTTAGTGACCAGTAATGATCCATGTTAATCCCTTAAATATTCTATGTTCAGTGACATTAACAGGAAATTCAAATCATATTCTGGCTTTACTTGGAAGGAAACTGTGAGAATGAAAGCTTTAAAACAATTCCGAATAGCATCTGTTGAATGTGTCTGATATGTTCCAAATAGAAAGAACAACATGAATAATATGACACCAGAAGTCATCACAGAATTTTTCTTTCCTTTTCATTGGTGGGGGAAGTAATCTTAAAATAATTTTCAAAAAATGATATTCTAAATCGCTGTAAGTATAAAGTGAGTTTGGCATGCTGAGGCTGTAGGTAATGAACTTGAATTTGTCTCCAATAAATGTGATTTCTGATGTAGAGAACTATTAATGCTTCAGATTGTTGCCAAACAAAATATGAAGAACCACTTACTCAGACACCTGATCTTTAGAATGCAGCATCATTTGTAACAATTTTAACGCTAACTAAGTACACTTTGATGAGACAGCATTTAATAAAATGCTCATTAATTTCATCATTAGCAAGGGTATGCTAAGAAGTAAGCCAGTTTCTTATGTCACGCCCAATTAGCATCCCATGCTAGTAATCCCATTAGTATTGTTGAATTCACTAATGGAAAAACTAATGGGCATGCTACCAGGGCACATTAATTGGGCGCGACACCAGTTCTGGTTTTAATTATTAAACTACGATAATGAAATGTGTGTTTGTAAAATATTAAAATGTTGGAATAGGGTTGAAGAAAATAAAAGGGTATGTAGACAAAACAGATATAAGGAAAGTCAGCCTGCAAAACTACAAAGACTAGAACTTGCCAGATGGTCATGTTCCTAGCTGATGGAATTGTCTGTAAAAGTTGGGATATTGTCCATGTGAGAGGCAACCCACTCATACTCATGGGAAATTAAAAGCTTTTTTTTTTTTTTTTTTAACTTTGGTAACATGAAATTCTGTATATCATACATGTTGTCAAGCTCTTTATGAGGCCTGACAGGAGCCAATTAAATGTGTAGAGTGGACATGTTATATCACAGAAGCCATTTCAGAGAAAGATAAACAGAAATCATACTAAACATGGTACGATTAACATTGTATGTTTTTCAATATACATCTTCAGCTTCATTACATCAAACAATTATCTATTTTCTCTTTTTGAAAAGAACTGTATAGCAAAATTATTAGAGTTTGGTAAAATTTTCTGCTAATTAACTGTTTTGATAATATTTTAACCAATCTTATTTTTTAATTTTTAAAGATTTTAATAGAATGAGATTTATTCTTGCTAAGTAAATCAACTTTATTAAGAAGAAAATTCATTCCCATTTAGAAGTTTTAGAGTAATTTCTGTTTTAGTTTTCTTTAATAGTAGTACTAGTAGCCGTTGGTGACAAAGTTGGGATATCTGTCACTTAGTCTTATTCTCTTAACACTGAAAATGTTACTATAGGTAACCAAGGCTACTATAACATACTGGAAAAGTGTTTACTTTTCTTGAAAGTAGTGACATGGCAGGCATCTGTTCTATTTCTCTTTCTCAGTTTATTATTATTATTATTATTATTATTACCTCCTATTTGCTAAACTCTGTTCTTAATATCTGCCATTTCCTATCTCTTATCATTTAGGAACACATTTTTAACTATTATATGATTACCTTAGCCAGAACTAGAAATATTGGATTTTGACTTCAAAGCATAGTGTATTATGTTTAACTCCACCCTTATGTTTAATGTATCATAACTGACTAGCTTTTAAGGTGAATGTCATTCCCGTTTGTTATTGATAGTTTTGTGAAGATAAGAATGACTTGTCTGACATCTCTCTATCTTCAGAACTCATTTTGAGTGGGATTTTGTTAGTTTTAAATTCTTCTCTTCTTTTTCATATTTACACCATGAAAAGTAAAGTCTAAAATTTTAGAATAGAAAATTCTTTACCTTTCTGATGAATAGCTATATTCATCAGAAAATGCAAGTGGTTTTGTAAGAAATTCTTATTGCAAAGATGAGACCTTTACAGATCTGTGCACTGTGGTGCTCAGGGAAGTATTAATACATCGCAGGGAAGCCAAAATGATGCTAGACATCAACTTTAATTTTGAGTTCTGTTTGAAATGTATGCATGCTTGTATCAGGATCATAATTTTGAAACCTGTAAATTGGTTTATAACAAACATATAAGTGTGTGTTTATGTGTAGATATGTGTATATAAACATTTATTTATTCATTCATTCCCTTAAGGGGTCACCAGTGGAAGTAACTACAACTAATGATCATGGTAAACAATATAGTGATGGAAAATGGCATGAAATAATTGCTATTAGGCATCAGGCTTTTGGCCAAATCACTCTTGATGGGATATATACGGGTAAGTAATTTTTGATATGTATAAATAGCCCTGTTAATATGTTGGTGTTGCCATACTTTTCTGTTGTTTATATTCCTACATCCTTATTTCACCATCATTTCTACTCAATTTCATCTATATTGCTGTTGAATTTGCCTTTGGGATGCTCCTAAAATAATGAAGTCTAGCAACCAGTTTTTCATCCATGAAGGTCTTTAGTTAAAAAACAAAAAAGAAAGAAAGAAAAGAATGAAGTCACCTATGTCTAAGTTACCTATGTCTTTTACAGTTCTCTACAATTTGCATGGACCTTTAGTTATGTTCTCTCATGTAACTTTTGACTTCCATAAAGCAAGGAAAGTAGAGGAAAGCAGTTTTTGCCTGCATTTGGAGATGAGGAAACCAGTGCTGAGAAAAAAAGTGAATATTTTTTCCTAACTTACACAGTTGACAGGAAGCATTCTTGGGACACACATCCTGTTTTTTTCACATTTTAGTTTTTGCTCCAGCCTACCCTATCTGCCACATTTATGTAATTATATGTGTCACTGTACCCGTATAATGATGCAGGCTTTTATTAAATCATTCAGGAAATATATCATTTTAATCAGTACCTATTATGTTTCAGGTATTGTTCTAGGCACTCTGGATACAAGGAGCACAGAGAACACTGTAAAACTTACATTTTTGGGCAGGAATGGGGTAGCAAAATACAGAAAAAATAAATTTAAACAAATATCAAGTGGCGATAAATTCTGAGAATGAAAAAGCAAGATGAGAGGGAAAGTTGTGTGTGGGTATATGTGCGGGTGTGTGTGGGTGTGTGTGTTAAGAAAGGTCTCTCTGATATAGACCAATGGAACAGAACAGAACCCTCAGAAATAATACCACACATCTACAACCATCTGATCTTCGACAAACCTGACAAAAACAAGAAATGGGGAAAGGATTCCCTATTTAATAAATGGTGCTGGGAAAACTGGCTAGCCACATGTAGAAAGCTGACACTGGATCCCTTCCTTACACCTTATACAAAAATTAATTCAAGATGGATCAGAGACTTAAATGTTAGACCTAAAACCATAAAAACCCTAGAAGAAAACCTAGGCAATACCATTCAGGACATAGGCATGGGCAAGGACTTCATGTCTAAAACACCAAAAGTAATGGTAACAAAAGCCAAAGTTGACAAATGGGATCTAATTAAACTAAAGAGCTTCTGCACAGCAAAAGAAACTACCATCAGAGTGAACAGGCAACCTACAGAATGGGAGAAAATTTTTGCAAACTACTCATTTGACAAAGGGCTAATATTCAAAATCTACAAAGAACTCAAACAAATTTACAAGAAAAAAACAACCCCATCAAAAAGTGGACAAAGGATATGAACAGACGCTTCTCAAAAGAAGAGATTTATACAGCCAGACACATGAAAAAATGCTCATCATCACTCGCCATCAGAGAAATGCAAATCAAAACCACAATGAGATACATCTCACGCCAGTTCATGTCCTTTGTAGGGACATGGATGAAGCTGGAAACCATCATTCTCAGCAAACTATCTCAAGGACGAAAAACTAAACACCACATGTTCTCACTCATAGGTGGATATTAACGATGAGAACACTTGGACACAGGAAGGGGAACATCACACACAGGGGCCTGTTGTGGGGTGGGAGGAGGGGGAGGGATAGCATTAGGAGATATACTTAATGTAAATGACGAGTTAATGGATGCAGCACACCAACATGGCATATGTATACATAAGTAACAAACCTGCACGTTGTGCACATGTACCCTAGAACTTAAAGTATAATTAAAAAAAAAAAAAAAAGAAAGAAAAGGTCTCTCTGATGAGGTGACATTTGAGCAGAGACCTGAAGGGACAAAGAGGCAAACCATGTAAATATCCAGGAAGAGGATGCTTTGGGTTGAGAGGCCAGCAAGTATCAGGGCCCTGAGGTGAGAGCACACTACATGTGGCATGTCAAGGAACGACAAGAAGGCCAGTGTGGGAAAGAGGGTGTGAAAGGGCTAATGACAGGACATAAGATCACAGAGGCCATTAGAGATTAGATCATATGGGACCTTGTGGACTTTTACTGTGAAAGAAGGAAACTGTTGAAGGATTTTGAGGGAAGAATGACATGATATGACTGCTTTCTTTAAAAGGATCACACTAGCTGCTCTTTTGAGAATAAATTATAAGGGGAATGAGGGTGAAAGCATGGAGATCAGTTAATAGGCTTCTGCAGTAACTCTGTATTAATTCAGACAAGAAATCATGGAGACCTGAGCAAGGGTGATAATTGAAGATATAATAAGAAGTATTCAGATTCTGGTTATATTGTGAATGTCAAATTAACAGGATTTGATGATGAGATTGAGGCAGAATAGGGGTTGGTAAACTATCATCATGGTCTAAATCTAGTTCATGCCTGTCTTTGTAAAGTTTTATTGGAGCACAACTACACCCATTCATTGATGTATTATCTATGGCTGCTTGAGTCAGAATAGTCTACAAAGACACTATCTGGTCTTTGACAGAGTTTACTGGCCATTAATGTAGAGCAAGCCTGTCAGGTTTGGGTCTCAGGCAACTGGAAGAATGCAGCTGCCAAAACCAGGGAGTGCACGATTGTGGGAGAAGCAGGTTTGGAGAGAGACGTTCAAAGTTCACTTGTTAACATGTTAAGGCTGAGATTTCTGAGACATCCACGGGGAGATATCAGGCAGGCTGATCAAGAAACAAGTCTGAGTTCTGAGGTCAGAACTTCCAGCAAAGGATGGTATTGAAAGCCAAGGGAACAGATGTAAGTAGGGCTAATTGGAGTGGATTAGGCTCTGGAAAAACAAACACAAATAGCTTTGCCTCTCCTCTCAAAGAAGGTGGGCATTAGAAATATGAATAGGGATTTCCATTGTTATGCCACACAGTCAGAAAACCAGGTTACCCTGGCCTTTGGCCCTGGTAGTTCATACTGGAACCCAGCCCACTATTCATCCCTCTAGAGTACTTAGGGGGTCCCTATGGGTAGAGAAAGGAAGAGGCCTGAGACGGAGGCAGTCTGGATCATTCCAACGTCATGATGCTGGGTTGTTGAGGAAGAGCCAATGAAGAAAAGTAATGAACAGGCAATGAGGAGAGAGGAGAACCAAGAGAGTAGTATCCCGAAGGCTGGTGAAGGATTTTATTATTTGATGAGTTAGTAAAAATAGAGTATCCTGGTGAAGGTGTGTTTCTCATCTCCTATTCTCTAGGTTCCTCTGCCATCCTGAATGGTAGTACCGTTATTGGAGATAACACAGGAGTCTTTCTGGGAGGGCTGCCGCAAAGTTATACCATCCTCAGGAAGGATTCTGGTGAGTTTAGTAAGGTATATTATATATTGTCATCCAAACTTAGAATAGAACCAGTTTACATTATTTTAAAGTAAGAGTAAGTATTATGTTCTACTTCATGCTATATTTTCTATATTAAAGTGCCAAAAATTTCCTTTAGGTCTCTCTCTCTCTTTTTTTTAAAGGAACCATGTATTCCATATGACTTGTATTTATATTGTTAGTACCCAGTTCTTGATATATAAAAGGAATTCATTAAAACTTTTGCTGAAATGAATTATAATACTTTCAGTCAAAGGTATGTTATTTTAGGACTTATGCATCGTTTTTTGTAAGATTTTAAATTGAATGTGAAACAACACAGAAATGGAAAACTACGAGCTTGATTTATACTCTAAATAGGGTGCAGAACATTCCCTGAATACTATGTGATAGGCACTAAACCAATCCCTAGATATTCATAGATGAATAAAATGTGGTCTTTATCACAATAGAGGTCACAGGCGTATGAACAAGTAATTCCGACCTAATGCCGTAAGTGCTATAATTGAGCTATAGACAAAGTGATTCTCATATTTTTGGAACAAGAGCACAAGAACATATTCTAAAATGCAACTAATTAAAACGAACATGAATGGAATTAACCTTAGGTAGGAAAAAATATCATCCTTCAAACGCAAATGCTAATAATTCTAGGATTGTTTCCCAAGTCCTCATTAAGAATCACAGGGTGCTTCCAAGTCTCTCCCAGGAAGTTAAAATATAACTACATAAATATTACAAATAAGCTAGGACCCAGAGAAGTATAATTTGTTCATGGGTTGTAGTCTTCAGGGAATCATGATGAAGATCAAAAGGAATAGAAAGTGTTCATCAAATTTAGGAGAAGGGTATAATTGAATTCTCAAGGCTGATTATCGTTACCTCCTCAGAAATGTCTCTAGATTAGACAGGGTTTTCATTCAACTACTTGAGACTGATAGAGAAGTCCCTCTAGTGCGTGCACGTGCACACACACACACACACACACACACAGCCTTTGTTTTTTGCCCTTCTGGGAAATAGTATTTTCAGGTACTAGAAGGAGAGAATATCCTGATACTAAGTACCCTTCCTGTAAAGGACACATCTCCATTATGAATGAACAATTTTACTTTGTCCTATGTAAATTGGCCTTATAAAACTCTCATAAACTCAAAGCTGAAAACTAAGCTTTGCCCTCATAGGAAAGGAGGTGGCTGTGTGAAATTCGACTTCAGTGTGCCTTCTCCTCCTCTTGATTTTTTTCTTGCTTTTTCTCTAAATCACTCATTTGCACATTTTCTGTCTCAACCTTCTGTTATCACCCTATTCACTTTATTTATGAACCCCACATCCACCTGGTCTGGAGAGTTCCACATTCAACGTCAACACTATATACATTTCCAAAAAATGAAACCAAATTATTGATTTACTTCAGTAACAGACTGGTTCATAGATGAGGAATCTAAACTACAAACTACATATTAAATAGAAACACTCCCTTCAAATCTAACTTTTAAAGTTATAGTACTTTATCTTTGAGGCTAGTGGCAGATGAATTTTCTGTGTTAGTTGAAAAGGCAATACTCTTGCTACTGCAAAACCAAGGTTTCTGCATAAACATCTGTTTCTGTAGATATGATGGGTTAGAACCAGTGCTAAACATTATAATTGCTATCATTTACTATAGCTGATGGTGTGGTGTTTACGTGAATCATTAAGAGGCTTGCAGTAAATAGTGGTGAGAGCTAGTGCCTATTTCTTTGATTTTAATGGCACATAAAATTAATTGCTTGAAAAGAATCTTTCAAAATACATATTTCTTGATATCTATAAACTCCTACAGAGATAATCCAAAAGGGTTTTGTGGGCTGTCTCAAGGATGTACATTTTATGAAGAATTACAGTCCGTCGGCTATTTGGGAACCTCTGGATTGGCAGAGTTCTGAAGAACAAATCAACGTGTATAACAGCTGGGAGGGATGCCCTGCTTCATTAAATGAGGGAGCTCAGTTCCTAGGAGCAGGTAATGCTCTAAAAAAGACATGAGTGTTCACTTAAAATCTATGTTCTATCCTTTGTATAATTTCATCTCTCCTGTTTGATTAACTTGACCTCATATGAACCTAGTATCACAGAAATACCTAGTTATTCCAATGGTGCACACAAATATATTCTTGATGTCTGAATATGCAATATAAATTATAAGACTCATAAGTATACATCCATGTATAATATCTCTGGTAGCCCATGCAGTTCTTGATTTACATATGTTAACATTACCAATGTCCATTTGCAAGTCAGTTGTTTGGAAACTAGAATGCAGTTAGAGATGTGTACTTAGAATGCACTCAGAAAGATGTTTCAAAGAGTTTTGTTTACTAGGTTAATCCACAAATACCTATTTATCTCATTATGTAGAAGAACAATGTTCTTAAGAGTTAATTCTCGGCTAAGCAATGTGTAGTAGGCCATTGAGAGAGAGCTGGAGACTAGAACCACTATCCCTGCCATTGCTCAAAAGGCTACAATGAAAGGGGAGGTGTGTCTGTAGCTTACCCCGGACACAAACACTGAGTCTCTGCCTGATCAGAGCAGAGACTTCCACCCAGGGGAAGGGGAGAGGGATGATAGTGGCTTGGAATACCTGGCTTGTTCATCAAATAAAAACCCATCTCTGCCTCCTACATTTATAGCTAAGTTGGTTGGTTACTAAGTTGCTTAAACTGCCTTCAGCACAAAAAGGCATATGATATTAATAATATAATCTGCACTTTTTTTATTGTTCTGTTTTCATCAAGGTCATTCTGAGTTTCTTTTAGTCAATGCAAACTACCTATTGTTAATACTTACCTAAAACAGTAATAATCATACATGATGCAGACAACCAATGATTTAGAGAGCAAATTTCTTCCTCTTTAGAAAGTATAATATCAGAGCAAATTTCTTCCTCTTAAAAAGTATAATATCTATCAAAGTCTTTCTTAATATATCTAAGTCTTTCTGTCACTTCTGCACAATTAAAAAAGGGATTTCTTAACATTGATTTGCATCTTCTTTTGTGAGATTTACTCAGTGGCAGAATGTGTCCTAGAGTTTCTTATCACCCTTACAATGCTGACAATGTTGTGTTACACATGCTAACATGTGCATGTTTTATATCTTTAAAGGGTTCCTGGAACTTCATCCATATATGTTTCATGGTGGAATGAACTTTGAGATTTCCTTTAAGTTCAGAACTGACCAATTAAATGGATTGCTTCTTTTCGTTTATAACAAAGATGGACCTGATTTTCTTGCTGTATGTAAATTACTTTGATTAAAATTACTTTAAAATATCAGACCCAACTATAAAATAAATAAACCATGTGTTGGCATTACACTTAATTGGGGTTTCTTTACAAATTCACATTTGTTTTCTTTTTTTTCCCAAAGTCATTTTTAGTTTGGAAGTCCTGTGAAATATTTTGTATTTTATTATCCTAGTAATTTTTTAAAATGATAATTATAACAATTATCATTTTAAGAAATCAGACTAGATATAAGGAATTAAGAAAATCCAATTTAGTACCTTAAGATATGAAAAACACTATTTCCCTCACTATCCTTTGATATGAGTTTCAAAAGAATATATATTATATATTTTTCATATGACATATAGATAATAAAGTATAATGATACAGTGAACACTCCTGAATCTGCCACCACATCTGATAACTAAATATTATCATTTTTGGTCTATCTATAAAGTCTTTCCTGTCCTGCTTCCATCTCCTTTTAGATGTTATATGTAATCAGAATTTTGTGTTTGTTATTCACATGCATTTTTATAGTTTGAACACCTAATGAATGCCTACAAATTCTTGCTTTTGAAATTTATAAAATTTGTTTTATACTCTCTCTTTAGCACTCAACATTGTTTCTGAGTCATTTATGTGTCCACATAGGTATACATTTTCTTGGTTGTGTAGTATTTCTCTTCTCTTACCAGTGATGTATTGGTTGTTCCCATGTTTTGCTACAATGAATAAAACTGCTATAAACATTTTTATACATTTCTCTAAATACAATGGGCAATTGTAACTGCTTTTCCTTGTCTTTAATCATTAATCTGATACCACTGTTAAGTATGTTATTAAAAATGTTAATTCTTAAAAGTTGTTTTAAAGAACTAGCATAGAAATAGGAGAAAAATATGAACATCTTACCCTTAGATTCTTGATTTCTAGACAAATAGACAATTAAATACAAGTCTTGGTGATTTTAAAAGTCTAAGATATGTTCACTTTTTTTTTTTTTTACATTCCTAGTATATACAATGCCAATATTGCTAAGAAGGGAAATGGAAATTTATCCCTTCGTAGTATTTATTAAAATTTCTGATTCTTTAAATATTTATTTGTCCTCTTGTGTATTGTTGGCTTCTTTCTCTGAAACGTAATGTCTGTGAATCCAAGGACTACAACTTTATAGTTGTATCCTCAGTGCCTAAGCCTTAGCAATTATCATGTTATCCAATGTTGTTGAATGAATGAATGAGTGAACATGTGAATGAGCTCATGCTGTGGTGACCTTCACTGAGCATCGCTGAGTCATCTACATGTGCATATACTGTGGAGGATACAAAGATTATTTACCATTTGGCTCCTCCTCTTGAGGACCATATGCCTGCACTGGAGGTCTATACGCCTTACTATGCCACGCTTCCACCCTCCACCTTCCTCCATTCATTGCTTTGTTACTGTATTAAATAATACTGTTAACTTTAAGTAACTTTACTAAAAAAATAAAAAATAAAAAATTAAGACTGGGTACAGTGGCTCGCTCCTATAATTCCAGCACTTTTAGAGGCCTGGGATTACCAGAGGATAGCTTGAGGCCAGTAGTTTGAGACCAGCCTGGGCAATGTAGTGAGACGCTTTGTCTGCAAAAATAAAAATAAAAGTAAAAAATTATCCAGGCACTGTGACTAGTTCTAGCTACTTACGAGGCTGAGGCAAGGATTGCTGAAGACTGGGAGTCTAAGGCTGCAGTGACCTGTGATTGCACCTCTGCACTCCAGCCTGGGCAAGAGAGCTCTGTCTCAAAACAAACAAACAAAAAAAATCAATACACTTACATTAATATATACTGAGTGCCCACTATGTGCTTGGCTTTCTTTTAACACTTCCCATGCAACTGTAAAGGAAGCAGTCTTTCATAACCGTACATTGCAGTCTGCCATATCTGAGGACTGAGGCTGCTCACAGATTACCCCTCAACAACTCTTTCTATTATACTGACTTACTTCAGTATGCGTGGTTATCCCCTGGAACTTGATAAACTCAGAATGTTTCCATTGCCAAAACCTTAAACCTCAAAATATAACCTCATATCCCTCTAGCTCTCTCAGTCTCTCATTAAGTTCACCAAGGCATTGACACCATTGACTATCAGCCCACTTTCTAGTTAACTCACTCCTTACCTGAGCCACTATAATGTATTTCTTCGACAGTATTTCCACCAACGCCCTGATTTTGTATCTTGTATTGGACTTCACAAACCTTGATCAATCAGTCTAGCCACCTCCAGTTCTAGTAGCTAGATTGCTAAACACCATAGGAAAACTAATACGGGCATGAGAACTTGTTGAGAGCTCTCCAATTCTTTTATTAAACAATATCTATTGTTTACAGGATTTTCTAATGTATTTTAGATGTAGAAAGTGAAAGAAAAAGAATCTTAGGATCTAGAAACACTATAACCTGAATGTCGTCAGGTAGTCCCACACTCTCCTGATAAAAACAAGCGTACATATTCAATTTTCAATCTCTCTATCTATCAACTTGACTGTATTTGAGGCAAGCCAAATTTAACTCTCTACTGACTCAGGGGAACAAATGAACAATTACTATGCTTACAATGAAAGAAAATATGTCTACCATCATCCTAGATTCTATCCCTTCTTCTGCAAGAACTTGTTCGACAGTCTTCCCTCTTTGTATGTTCAACTATTCCCTCTCAATTGGCTCTTTTCCCTCAATACGTGGAATGATTGAAATTTATTTTCCTTAGTGTGTTTTCTTTGGTCTATGAAGCCTCCTCCACTGTACTTTTCCTTACCTTCACGGTCAAGTGCATTGAAAGCGGCTACTATTGTTATTGCCACTTTTTCATCTCACTTCAGTTCCTAAAATGACTGTACATTAGGTTCCTGCCACTACCGCACCTTCCTACAAAATCACTTTTCTAAAGTGGTCAATGATCCCCGCATTTCCTAGTCCAATGATTTTTATTTCTTATCTTATTTATTCTTTTTCTGCTATTCTCTGTTTTTTTTTTTTTTTTCTTATTCTTCCCTACTGATTTTCCAAAATACTAGTTTCTCGTAATGTCATCAAGTTCTCTTAGCTTCTTTAAGGAGATCATTGTCACTTAAAAGAACTGTTTTCTACTATGCTGTACCTTTAAAACATTAGTCTTGCTGAGGACACTAATCTTTTCCCTTTCATCTCAGTCTTTTTACACTCACTGAATAATCTTATTTATTTTGTGATGTATTTTCTCCATTTTATTGGGCCATCCCCAAACTGCATATCTTTATGTTTGACTTCCTCAAAAAGAGTTTCATCTGGATGTTTTATAAGCATTTCAAACTCAATATATCTAAAATGAACTCCCCCCTCCTCCTTGTCAACAACAACCCTCAGCCTTTCTTTCAAATGCTTTTCATAACGTAATGATGGCAGAACACTCTCCTACTTACCCAAAAAAGATGAGAGGTCTTCTTAATTTCTCTTTCGTTCATCTAACTCATTTACCTTTTTACCAGGTCCTTATGAGTTGCTTTTACAAATACTTCTTAGATTGAGTCTTCCCTTTCATCAGCATCATCATTATCCTTATTTTAATGACTCTCAATATGTTTTCACAATTAAATGGATTTCCTAACGCATTTCCTGAATTGTAGTCGAGATTTTGTTTTCAGTATGTACTTCTTATTTCTGGCAAGGTAAGCTTTTAGTGCAAGGTAATAGTGGAAAGAATATGAGTTATGGTTTCAGACAGACACCAAACACTCTTTCCATACCAGACCCTCCTATCACTGAAAGTCCTTTAAAATCTGGCTTCTACATAGCTGGCAAGACACTACCTCAGCTCCCACCTCCATATGTACCCTTTGTCTTACCTAAGTTGGTGCCTTTCTCTAAACCTGATGTTCTCATGTCGTGGACCCTCCATGAATCTGATATACTTTCTAAAATCTTACTTTAAACCTTTCCCAACTTCCAGGGAGCAAAAAGCCTTCTCTGTTCTCTGCTTTCACTTTACCCCTTTCCTGTCTTGATTGTAGTATTGCTCCCACATGTTTGCCTCTGCTACTAGACAGCATGACTCTTAGGAGCAGTGTTTACCTTAGAGCAGCAGGTATATGGCACATTGTAAGAGACTCGGTATTTATTGAATAAGCAGATAGACAAATGAACAATTGCTTACCTGAGGTCCTTCCTGAAGATGATACTTTCATGGAAAAATTAGTAGTTTGCGTCTGGCATGATTTAATTTGTTTTACTTAACACAACTGATCTCAAGATTTTAAATATCCTATGGTCACTGACACGTTTCTAACAAAGTAAAAATATATTAGGTAAAATAATTATGAGACATTTTGAAGGAAAATCTATGAACTTATTTTTTACTATAAAAATTTGGGTTAAATATGTTCACATTAGAAAATGGTACAGTCATCTAACAGAATATACATAGAAGCAATTATGTTAAAGATTTAGAATAAAACTGAACTATTGAATCAAAATATGTCTTACAAATTTGAAATTGAGTTCACTAGCCAGTTAAAATAAGCTTAATCAAGCTTGACATTTCATTTTCTTATTGTCTTGTCATATTTTCCCCCAAATTAAATTGATACATGAAGTAGTATTTTCTCATTTTCTAAAAATTCAAAGAGTCATAGTTCAAACTGTTCTGTTCTCTTCAGTCATTCAGTCACTTACACAGGGGTTTAAACTTTTAACTATGTTGCAGCAAAAATAAACCTTAGGTCTACATAACATTGCATCACATCATCTAATCATTACTAGATATGAATTTGTTTACATCAATACAACATTCTTCATGTCAGCTATAAGCTTGAAAAGGATTTCCCATGTTCCTAAGCAGAAACTTAGGGTAAAGTGACACATTTCTATAGAGTGCTTTCAGGGAACTGTTTTACTTTTCTTCAAGAAATTGTCCTTCTGCTCTCTCCCAAACTGCCCTTCTGCCGCCTTTTTATATACCTACTTTCTTTTTTAATATAAAATACAGATGGAGCTGAAAAGTGGAATATTGAGCTTCCGGTTAAATACCAGCCTTGCCTTTACACAAGTGGATCTATTGCTGGGGCTAGCCTATTGTAATGGAAAGTGGAATAAAGTCATTATTAAAAAGGAAGGCTCTTTCATATCAACAAGTATGAATGGACTGATGAAGCACGCATCGGAGTCCGGAGCCCAGCCACTGGTGGTGAATTCACCGGTTTATGTGGGAGGAATCCCACAGGAGCTGCTGAACTCTTATCAACATTTGTGTTTGGAACAAGGTAAGTTCCATCTGGAGGAATTCACAAATCCATACAGCCCTAGTGCTGACAGATTTTGGTGGTTCTGTTTTTCAAGAGATAGCAATAGATTCAGGCTAAAAGCAGCACCCAACAACACCCCTTTTTCTGGAGAAATTTAAACCCTAAAAACTAATGGAGCACTTTTTCAAATAGTTTTGTGTGTTACCCTTAACAGTATGCCATCATTTATAATCAGCATATTTATTTCAATATGTCCTCGGTAAATAGTAATTAATATACATATTATTATTGTGACATGTAATTATGTATGTTGTATATAATTATATATACATATATTAATTACTATTTATTGAAGAAATATTACAATAAATATGTTGACTATAAATAAGGTACCTGAGGTGCTTCCCAGAGATGATATTTATATGGAAAAATTTGTAATTTATATATTTATTATATGCATTATATGATATGTATATATTATATAATGCATATTTTATATATATAATGCAATTATATGTGAGATATATAATTATATATGACTATATGTGTATACATACATAATTGAATATAATATATAATTATATATAATTCATATAAATGTATTTCCTCATATGTTGGATAGTGATCATTATTTGTATTTACAGATGAAAAAATAAGTTGGTATGCATAACTAGTAAAAAAGATCAATGCAATTCATTGCCTTTTCTTTCTTTGACATAAATGCTAATTGTCTCCATAGGTTTTCAGTAGAGCTTTCATGTGTAAAAAAATGTGGGGTGTATTTGGTTGACTTCCAAACACACTCGTGAAATACTATATATTGTAGGTTATCAGTAACCATAAGAGAAAGGAAAAGTGCATTACTTATAGTTTAGGTAAGAAGTTAACTCATAGAAGTTTGAATGTAATCAGAGAAATAATTAATTTGAAAAGGCTAACAAAATCTGTGTATCATTTCTTGTGGCAGTCATGGTTCTGAGAGCTTACGTGAGAATAGGTGAGTCAGTTATTACTAACAAGTGCGTTAGGCATTATTATTTATATCCTCATTACAGATGAGGAAACTGAAGAACAGAGAGGAAGGTAACTTTCCCAAGGTCACAAGGCTAGTAAGCAGATAGAAAGACACTAAGTCTCTCTCAGGCAGCCTGGTATAAAGTCAACTCTCCTTATTACAATCAATGCTCTCTTTTATGGGCATTGGTCAATGCTCCTTTGTAAAGTGGGGAATGCACAGTAACTTCCAGCATGGGACCAAGCACACTTCCAGGTGTGGAAAAGGTCCTTTACGGAGTTTAAAATCTATGTACCCTGAATGGTTAAAATTTTCATGAAGCAGTCTTTGCCTATTTGGTAAGTACATAAAGATTTAAATGCCTTTGAATAGAAAATATATGGCAAGCTCTTAGGAGACTTTTAGAAGGGTAGTAGTAAGGAGTTAATGAATAACTGGGGTGTAAGACAGTAATGACATTTTCAAGGCACTTAAGGTGTAACAGCAGCTAAAAATATTACATTCGTATAAGAACTTCTCCAGGTTTTCAGGTTTCTGAGGTTAGAAAGAACTTGAAAACCCTTTGTATGAGTGAGATTACTTAATCCTGTTTGCTTCTGGGAAAAAAAAAAAAAATGAAGATGAGAAACAAAAACCCTGCATATACAGCCTTGTTCTTTGAATTGCCCCTAAACCCATTATTATTGATGGTCCTAAAAACATGGTTAAAACTGAAATTGTAAGATAATAACAGAAGTTTAAAATATTGCCATAGACCCAAAGGGAATAATTTTACCTACATGCTATGACTAAGTCTGTGATACTGGAAGGTATTTTATTTATGAGTAATATTAAATGTTTATTAGTGTAGTAGCATCCATATCAGTGGTTCTCAAAACACTGAAAAAATATTGATGTACGGTAGCTGGAACATGGAAGTCAAAATTAGCTATTATTATTACTATTCAAGATACATTGACATCACCTGGAATGGTTATTAAAAATACAGATGTTAGGGACCCTTATCCCCTAAGATTCTGACTTAGATGCTTTGAGAGACACTGATCTATATAAATAACTGCATGTTTTATACGATGATCAGGGAGACTAGTCACAATACAGAGGTGCAGCATGAACATAGTCAATTGCAGTTAAAACGAATCATGTTCACTTAATGTATTTCTTTCAACCCACTATCAATTGTCTGAAAAACCTTTTTCCTTTCCTCTGCTTCTTAATTAGCACCTTTTTTTTTCATCAGAAGCTCTATTTTTTGGTCATATGAGTACTACTTTTTTTTTTTAATACACTAACATTGTAATCTTCTCCAAATCAGATACAAGACTAATTGTATTTCTTGTTTTGGAAATGCTGGGCAACATAATTTGCTGAAGATGTGCCAGCTCGGATGATGAGAGTTTATCTTCTTAGAATGATCAATGAGGATAATCATTTACATCTAGGTTGGGCATGCCTGGGTCTGGCATGTGGTCTCACAGGCAATGCTCTGCCCAAACCCCTCCATGGAGAGGGAGGGAGTGGGGGCTGAAAGTTAGCTGACCTGCCAAGTCAAGCATCCTGCAGCAGTATTGCCTTCCCTAGAAGACAGGCTAATGTTTTCCTGATTAGTCGCCCTAGAGCTCTGGGCTACCTTTTAGGCATTTAGAGGCCCAGGGGTGGTGGCATGGATGGGGATTTTTTTGGATTCTCACAAGGGTAGTGGAGTAAGAAAATAAGGCATTTCTACTCCTCTCACAAACATCCCCTTTCTCCTCTTGTCCTCACATCCCATTCAAATGTTTTAGGTGGCTGGGGAGCATTTCTGGTGATATAGAGTTGAAAGCATGGGACAACATTAACTGAACTCTTTGGTTGCCACCAGAAGGATGCCACTGGAAGGACCCTGCACTAGAGCTCAGCAGCTTCAAGAGCTCAGCAGTCTCCAAGGCCTGGGGCCAGAGGACCATTTCCTTAGGAGGATTTCTACTTACAAACTTCATTTTATAACTAACTCTCTGGGCCTTTTTCTTCATCTCCAAAATGAAGAAAGACTTATCTCCCTAGGCTTTCCCAAATTGAAAATTTCATCTTGTGAATTAATTTTTATTATGGTTTTTGTTAAATTTTTAATTTTTAAAACATTATGGTAAAATATGGGTAACATAAAATTTACCATTGTAACCATTTTTAAATGTACAGTTTAGTGGCATTATGTACATTCACACTGTTTTGTAGATATCACCATCATCCCTCTGAAGAACTCTTTTCATCCTGCAAAGCTAAAACTATGTACCCCTCAAAACATAATGTAGTATTTTTTTATAACAGCACTTGTTTGCCAAGCTGCCCTTCCACTGTTCTCATTTTGTTGGTAGGGAAGTTAGGGTACAGAGAATTTTGATACTACAGCTATGTGCCATCAGAAAATTACTACTGTTGAATAAATTAAAATTCTTAGCTTCTGAATTTGCCAGTCAATGATTTTATATTGAGTTTTGTTGCTTTCAATTCAATTCACCCAACTTATTGAGTGTCTACTGTGTGTTTAAGATAGACTAGCAGTATTGATCAGTCAGGATTAAAAAAATGTGGATAATAGTAAAAGACATTTAAAAGGAAATAGGCTGCAACTTAATGTGTTAGAAGGCATAATAGCACATCATATAAATGCTGAGGAGAACAATATGGTCATTGTTACTATTAACTTATTTTACTGTTATGCATTGCATTATATTTTATTTCCATTTCCTGCTGCTGTGCTTTAATCTTGAAAAGAGCTGATCATGTGTTTGAGGCCTTTCAAACTTTACAGTGTTTTGTTCAGAGAGAGAGAACATGCACGCTACAGCAATCTCAAACTAGGTCCTGTTTGTCCCAATTTCGTGCAGTTTTCTGCGCAGAGTACTGCCAGACTTCACTGAGCTGATCTCTGTTTTCACAAAATAGCATGTAATTCAAAGCCACTGCTATTCCCTGGCTGACTGGATGCCTTTTTTGTTTGCTGTCTAACAAAAAAGTGGCGAATACTCTAAATTCATTTCATCCGCATTCTCTGTTAAACTTCACAGAATGGTACCACACACTGGGTGTTCTAAGGTCACCTGTGTAGAAGACACATTCCATGAAATCTCATGGTGTTGCTATTGCCAACACTGAAGGCTGGCCCCTGTCATGCTAATGGGGATGTAAAACTGGTGACCATTTTGTATATTCAAGATTATGGAACTCTGTGAAAAACGATAGAGCGTAGTGACAGCTCTTCCGTAGGCTGCTGTAACTCGGGCTAAATTCTGTACCTCTGAAGTGATTGTTATGCAATTCATGGCAATATTTCAGGATTCTAATATATTTTGAAATTATGTTCTCTCTCCGACTATTCTGCATAAAATCCTCAGAGTGTATTTTTCCCCAATGAGTTTATTGAATAATCATGCTAATTCAAATATTATCTTTTGGCATTTAAAACTGACTTATATAGTCACTTAATTTTTCAGAATTAGGAGACTTGGGGCTATCCCCCTACCATAATATGAAGTTGCCTAAATTTTCTTTTATGGGAAGAAACAGAATTTAGAAAATGTGGGCCTAAAGAGGTAAAATAAATACTTTTTCAGTACCAGAAGTTAAATTAGAATTATCCATGAATGTGTTTTCCAAATAACAGAACTATATTTCTTTGCAACAAATTAGCTTGATAAAAAGTAGGAGGCATAAAATGTTTCCCAAGAAAGACTTGAAAGTCTAGCAATTGTGTCTAACCACCCCCCTTCCTCAAAATGTAGTACTGCAGAGGACAAAAATGATTGGTAATTAATGACTCAAGCCCTTTATGCGATACTAATCCCTTACTATTTGCTAGGTTTCGGTGGTTGCATGAAGGATGTTAAATTTACACGGGGTGCTGTCGTTAACTTGGCATCTGTGTCCAGCGGTGCTGTCAGAGTCAATCTGGATGGATGCCTATCAACTGACAGTGCTGTTAACTGCAGGGGAAATGACTCCATTCTGGTTTACCAGGGAAAAGAGCAGAGTGTTTACGAGGGTGGTCTCCAGCCTTTTACAGGTAATGTGGAGGTCCTCTAAATTAAATGTTGCATGTCTCTTATTCATCCCCCTTTCCCTCCCTGCCAGTCCCTTATTAGTCTATATGAGTATTATTTTAATCTTGCTGCATCTTATTTCCGTTTAAGAATACCTGTATCGGGTGAGAGCCTCTCATGAAGGAGGTTCAGTATATAGTGACTGGAGTCGAGGACGTACAACGGGAGCAGGTAAATATTTACCTTCAAATGCATATGTGCACACACACATGCATGTATTTGTGCATATATATAAAAGGAAGGACTATTACCCTGAAGTAGTAATATTTTTGTAGTCTTCTGACAGAACATGCCTTGGTTTGAAAATACATCTGTCAATGGCTAAAATGCTTAGTAGATTAGTGCTTTTGATTTGTCAAGAATTCACTAAATATTTACTCAGAATTGATCCTTTCCTCTTAGGATGCAGAAGAAAGGAAAGTTCAGGTTGTCTTAAGGATGTAATAGCCCCACCTACCTAATATGTCTAAGGATAGGTACCTTTACAGATGGCATAGGTAGCAAGAAGTTGAAGTCAGGGATTAGGATTATCCTTGGAAGGGAGTGGCACCCTCTTGACTTTCTCATAGAAAGCACATTGGAAACCTGCAACTGGTTGGAATCAGGTGTGTCTATGACATCATTGCAGATGTTTTTCCTGTTGTTGACTGTTAGAATCTTAGAATGATTCTCCCAAGAGAGAAAAAGTTGCTGATTGGTTTAATTTATTCTGAGTTGGAAAAGAACCAATTAGGAGACAGTATGCATTAGACCTAATCTCAGACAATTGACTTGTTTTGTACTTCTGACTGGCCACAAAATCTTTCCCCATAATACCCCCACAGGAAGGCATTCAGCACAGAGTTTTGTGAATCAGTGGCATTCTACCATTTTGGGTCAAATATTTGTCAGGAAACTGAACATATCTCCAAATGATTGCCACTTATGTCTCTTTAAGAAAGTTTATTCAGCGAGTAACAATTTGTCTAAAGATGTGTTTCCATCAAGATATTCTCTTATACTTAATCTACAGTGGGTTACTATCCCAGGTATCCTTTGAGGAACCTTCTTAATATAAAATAATTAAACACTGAGATGAGCAACTAAGAATAATTTTCAAGACTCTCTACCTACATATTTTCCAGAAGAGGACAACTTGACACTTTTCCAGGATGATTTAAATTATCACCTATTTATAGGCAAGACAATGAGCTGAACGATCTCTTCAAATCCTTTTCAACTTCAGAGCTAAGAGAAAGCTCCAATATAAAATACTCACTTGTTACTGACATGTTCTCTCCTCCTGTTTCACACCCTTCTACTTTATTAACAAATATAAAGCCTGCTTTGAGTATAATTCAGCAACGTTAATAGGTGTCTGGAAAGCACATTGCTTACTTAGCTTAATAGTCCCCATTTTGAGTACTACTGAGAAAGTACACAAATAGAGCTCTGAATTTATAGCAATGATCTGACCACAGTCCTATGCCATAAATTCATATTTACAATCTGACCACAACACTGAGCAGCTACATGCTCCCAAGGGTTGGAGAATAATTGCACTATTTAATTATTTTTGAGTCAGTTTTGCTCTGTCCCTTATGAGAAGACCATCTGTTAGACAGTACTGTACTTTGCCCTGTACCACATTTCAGAACTAATAAAATCAACATCACTCCCATTGTCCCTTTCCTTGCAACTCGATCGTGTGGCCTGTGTGTTTTCTATAGGTGCCTGTGGTGTTTAAACTGCTCAGAGAGTGGTTCTCCCCTTTGGTGTTTCCTCTTATCCTTTATGTTCACTCTGTTTCCCTTAAAGCTGTCCTATTTTATTGGTCTGGACAGTAAAGTCGGAGAGGAGGAGATTTGATTGGAAAAACTGGAGTGATCCTCCATCGACAGGGCTCAGGAGTCCATGAGCACCTAGAGCAGGTCTCTCATCCATCATCCTGCCACAGAGTTCCTTGGGCTCTTTCTTTGTGTCCCCAGTGCACTCAGCTGTGATGAAGTTTTTGCTGATCAGAACTGTAGAAATGTCTAATAAATAGTTAAAGGCTATAGATTTTTTAAATTAGGGGGCTCAGCTTGTAAGTAAGATTTTGTAGTTCTTTTAAACTTCCTCATTTTGTGATATTATTTTGAGATATTCTGCAGAACAAATATTTGAAAATGACTTTGTAGAATCTCAAGGGCACCAGCTCCTTTACCCCACCCCCACCCCCAAAAACTGCAATTAAGAATATATTCCATATATCATATCTGGTAGAACTTTGCTTTTTAAAAATTAATTAGAAAAACAATTGCATTTGGAAAATGGGTCCAGGCATTCAAGTACAACACAATCACATTTGTGATCTTTTTTGGCTAATACATCGAAGATATAAAAGTGTCAAACCACCATGTATAATAACAGTCTAATTATCTTGCTTCAAAGGGGGTACATCATTATATTGCTTGAACTTGTTATCTGCCTACCATCCACCTCCTTCTTTATGAGTGATGTTTAAACATGTCTGATACATTAAATGTTTTTGGAAAACCTGGACTAGACTTGAAAGAATGTTATGTCGATGGAGTTTTGATGGTTTTGAAATATCGCTTAAACCGAATGGCTCAAGATGTGCAGTCATATTAAATCAATGCTGAAAAGTTACAACTCTAATAAATTGTATTTATGCTAATGGTTGAGTCTGATTTACTGCGGCCATTAAAAGTGAAGAATAGGAGCAATCGTCTTCTCAGAACTGCCATTTTCCCTATTTTCTCTTTTATTCCTTCACAGCTCCACAAAGTGTGCCAACTCCCTCAAGAGTCCGCAGCTTAAATGGATACAGCATTGAGGTGACCTGGGATGAACCTGTTGTCAGAGGAGTAATTGAGAAGTACATTCTGAAAGCCTACAGTGAGGACAGCACCCGTCCACCCCACATGCCCTCTGCCAGTGCTGAATTTGTCAATACAAGCACCCTCACAGGTAAAGGCGATTCTTTAACAGAGTAGATCTTATTAACTTCATTTTTGTTTGAATTTTAAATAAAAATCTCCTGCAAAGGTTTTTTTTTTTTTTTGATTTATTAAATATAAGTGTATTTTACCTGATTAAGAACAACAACTATCTAAAGTAGTGGAAGCCTACATCTACCTAGGATAAAAAGGATAATTCTACAATGTGCATGGGCTCTCATGGATAATTTTATTCTAAGGTAGAGATTCTCTCCATCCCCCAAAGATTACATCATAGGTGGCTGTAGTCCTTTAACACATTATAGACATCTTTTGGAAATCCTAGGTATAAATACTTATTTCTCAAAGCAAAAATTTACTCTTTGGGACTAGCCCCAGTTCACACCACTATTATTTATTGTAAAATTGCTGATTAAACCTAATTATCTCAAGGTGGAGGAGTCTTAGAGCCCTAGTTATTTGGACTGGCAAATCAGTGAATCGATTTCTCACAGTGCGGTGTGCCACGAAGAATGATTATAATGAAATATACTCATACACACCACTAACACATCTCACACTCAAATTCATGCATGTGTATTAAGAGCATTTTTCAACTTCATGAAATATTAAAGCACATTTAAAGGGAGAGTTGAATTTAAACCTTTGATAAAAAGAAAGTAAATGTGTCAACTTTGACAGAAAAAACATTTTCCTCTATCAAAAAATCTTGTAACGTGAACCATCAGAATGGATGTTAGAAAAGCCTTAAATATTTCCCCAACATACCTGCTGGTCAGTTCCCTCAAGACTTTGCTTCCTTTTTTTAGACTCTTTGGAATGTACAGCCCAAATATACCACCAACTTTTAGCAAAAGAAAAACAAACAAATTCACACCCTTCACTTCTTTCCTATTTTACCCCCCTTATAAAAACCCAGCCTGATTAAGCCCACAGCTTGCCTTTTCACAGGTTGCACATGGCAGCTATATGGGCTAGAAAATATCAAGTAGTTTGTTGCTAAAAATGCTAAACCCCACTTTCAAATGAGCACTCAGTAATGACACCAATCCTACTATATTTCCAGAACAGTCTCCTTCTCCCATTCTCCTCATTAAATACTTTATATTTTCCCAACCTATACACATGCTATCTCCCTTTCTCATCCCACTCAACTGACAATGTTCTATTTTAGATCAAATTAGACACCACAGAAAAAGCAATATTTTGTATAGGATTTCTGTTACTTTCTTACTACCAAATGTACATATTAATTGCATTTTTCTGCCTGATGGAGTTGTTATTAGGGGTTGGATGAATGAATGCATGCTAAAACACTTAAAAACATTTTGACATATAGGAGGTGTGTGCTATGCTATCATTTTCTTTTCATTATTATTTTTTATTTTCACACAGTTTTCCTTTCTGTTTTACAAAGCTTCTCTTATCCTATCAAAAATAGAAATCTTCACAAGTCCTCTGTACCCTGACTCTTCCTGTTTTTTCAGAGATGTTACTGATAGCTTATCTTCTTTTCACTTACATTTTTAATGCCTCTCTCTGCTGCAGTAGAGTATGGCCCAAGGACCAGCATTACTAGCTTCACGTGGGAATTTA
Source organism: Rhinopithecus roxellana (assembly GCF_007565055.1). Taxonomy (NCBI): domain Eukaryota; kingdom Metazoa; phylum Chordata; class Mammalia; order Primates; family Cercopithecidae; genus Rhinopithecus; species Rhinopithecus roxellana. The sequence goes on from NC_044556.1 coordinate 66,742,649, forward strand.
TTATTAACGCACATTCTCCTGCCCACCTGAAACCCACCAAAGCAGACACTCTGCAGGGTGGCTTAGCAGTCCTTGTTTTAACAAGCCCTCAGGTACACCTGATGTAAGCCAGAGTTTAAGAACCACTGACTGAGTGGATTCTTCTCAGGGTTATTCAAACTCTTTTATCTCCCATTGTTAAAAACCAACACACTAACCCAAACTAATCACAAAAATCTTCATTCTGTCCAAACTCCCTGCTGTTGCTCCCTCTCTCCTCCTCTCGGCCTTCATCTGGCATGAAGTATCTAAACTCATTTTGTCTTCACTTTATCTGGCCTCTGCTCATTACTTTTGTGATGAGCACCAAGAACTACTATGTTTACACAGGCAAAAAACACTTGGCGCTCTATGTCTTCACCACTCTTCAGCATTCTCTACAGTAACTCTCTCATCATTTCTTGAAATAATTCTTCACTTCTATGACTCTTCTGCTTACCTCTGCATTCTCCAGGGACCCTGTTCTCAGTATCCTTTGCTCACTTCTTCCAAAGTGTGATGACATATTGAAGAGTCTCAGGATTTAGAACTGGGCTGTCTCCTCTTTCTCTTTCATTTTTTTTTTCTGGCTTGCTCCAAAAACCTTATTGATTCTCATAACATCAAATACCAGACAGCTGCTGCTGTTGACTCCTAATTGCACATCCCACCTAGACATCCAAATGCCTGCATCCTAATAGGCATGTGGACACAGTGACATTTCCAACTGGATGTCTCTCACCTTCTACACTTACCAAACCTCAATTCTTACTTCTCCTGCATTCTCATAGATACCTACAGCCACCCAGTCAAGAAAGTCTGAGAGTTACTCTGGACTTTCCACCTCCTTCACACCTCATATCCACAGTTGTCATTCTATTTCTTAAAATATGTGTGAAGTTCATCCATTTCTCCTCTAATCTACTGGTCAGCCCAAACCACTACCATCTTTTGCCTGGACAACTGCAATACTTATCTTCATCTTTCTCATAGCCTTTTTTTTCTCTCCCTGGCCATGAGTCTATTCTACAGAGCATCCAACATCATATCCCTCTTCTCAAATTTTTTCTTTCTTTTTTATTAATTATACTTTAACTTCTGGGATACATGTGCAGAATGTGCAGGTTTCTTACATAGGTATACATGTGCCATACTGGCTTGTTGCACCCACCAACCCGGCATCTACATTAGTTATTTCTCCTAATGCTATCTCTCCCCTACACACACACCCACCCCTCGACAGGCCCCGGTGTGGGATGTTCCCCTCTTTGTGCTCATGTGTTCTCATTGTTCAACTCCCACTTGTGAGTGAGAACATGTGGTGTTTGGTTTTCTGTTCCTATGTTAGTTTGCTGAAAATGATGGTTTCCAGCTTCATCCATGTCCCTGCTCGGCCTCTCATGCAATCACATTTTGTCTCAGTCTCCCCCTACTTCCTGGGTTTACAACAATTACCTTTGTAATTAATATAATTTAAAGAAATTTGTACATAAATCCTTAGGAGAATTCCTGACAACTGTGATAGAATAAATCCCTAGAAGTGGAATAACTGCATCCAAGGCTCGTAAGACATTGTATAGTCTTGAACTTTGAAGTCAGACATTGATATAAATCTCTGCTATAGACCTTCCCTGTGACTTAGATAAGTTCCACATCCTTCTGGATCCTTAAGTCTTCACCTTTGAAATGGGAGAGTAATATTTACCTCAGAAGAATATTAAAAATATTAAGTGATATGATATTTTAGCTCTAAACCTTTTTAGCTGTGTAACTTGGACAAATCAATAAACCTTGGTGTGCTTCAAAATCCTTCTAGGTAAATAAGAATGTGATACAACTACCTGCCTCGCAGGGCAGCTGTAGAGATTAAATGAATTCATGTATACGTAAAGCACATAGCACAGTGCTTGACACGTGGAATGCACTGTAGGATATCTATAAAGTGTGTAACACTATGCTTAATGTATGGTAATTTCTCAAGAAAAGGATAGTGTTTTTGTTTGTTTGTTTTGTTTTTTGTTTTTTGAGATGGAGTCGTGCTCTGTTGCCCAGGCTGGAGTGCAGTGGCTCAATCTTGGCTCACTGCAAGCTCCACCTCCTGGGTGCATGCCATTCTCCTGCCTCAGCCTCCCCAGTAGCTGGGACTACAGGTGCCTGCCACCATGCCTGGGCTAGTTTTTTTTGTATTTTTAGTAGAGATAGGGTTTCACCGTGTTAGCCAGAATGGTCTTGATCTCCTAACCTCGTGAATTCTGACCTCGTGATTCGCCCACCTGGCCTCCCAAAGCACTGGGATTACAGGCATAAGCCACTGTATCCGGCCAGGATAGTGATTTTGACTCTGCCCAAAAAGCTGTGCAAATTATGCTTCCACCAGCAAGCAGAATGCAAGATTGTGCGTTTCATTTTAACTAGCCAACACCAAGTTTAACAGTTGAAAAAAACTGCAAATTTAAAAGGCGAAATGTCAGAATATTGTTTTAGTTTGTGTTTATGTGATTACTAGAGAGATTAGTTTTTTTAATATTTATTGGCCGTTTCTACTTCTTTTACGTGCCTAAGTAAGTCCATTGCTTTTGATTATTTTATTTATTTTTTATTTTTTGAGACAGGGTTTCATTCTGTCACTGGAGTGCAGTGGTACAATCTCAGCTCCCTGCAAACTCTGCTTCCTGAGTTCAAGAGATTTTCCTGCCTCGGCCTCCCAAGTAACTGGGATTTCAGGTGTGTACCACCACACCAGGGTAATTTTTGTATTTTTAGTAGAGTTGGAATTTCACCTCACTGGCCAGACTGGTCTCGAACTCCTGACCTCAGGTGATCCACCTGCCTTGGCATCCCAAAGTGCTGGGATTACAGGCATGAGCCACTGCACCCAGCTTCATTGTTAATTTTTCTTTTTTTTTTTTTTGAGATGGAGCCTCGCTCTGTTGCCCAGGCTGAAGTGCAGTGGCACGATCTCGGCTTACTGCAAGCTCTGCCTCCCGGACTCACTCCATTCTCCTGCCTCAGCCTCCGGAGTAGCTGGGACTACAGGCGCCCGCCACCACGCCTGGAGAATTTTTTGTATTTTTTTACTGGAGACGGGGTTTCACTGTGTTAGCCAGGATGGTCTCGATCTCCTGACCTCGTGATGCACCCGCCTCGACCTCCCAGAGTGCGGGGATTACAGGCGTGAGCCACCGCGCCCGGCCGCATTGTTAATTTTTCTATTGAATGATTCACATTTTCTCATTAAAGTTTTTCTCTGCGTATGAAGAATAATATACATGTTTGTCTCATCTGATGCAACTCCCCCAGTTTTGTCATTTAAAAAAAAAATTGATTTACATTTTTGTGTACAGATTTTAAAAATATTTTATGTAGTTAATACAACATCCTTAAAATGTTCAATATACTATGGGTGATTTTTAAAAAATATATATTCCCCATTTAGAGTTGATTATTGTTTGTTTATGTTAGATATACCATGTTGATAACATATAATGCATCTTCCTCAAAATAGTAATTCTAAGGTTAGGGTAAGAGCAAATCAGAAACTGGGAGCAGGGAGGCTTTTCAAATTAAATCAGCCTCTCCCAATATTCTGAAGGATTCCTTCTTGAAGGAGAGATCCCACAGATTGTAAACCAACATAGTATAGAACTAGATGTTACTCAAAAGGCATGTCGTACATGGTAGTGATGTATATGCAGAAGAAAATCAGAAAACTACTGAGCAATTGTTTATTTTTATATATCAAATTTGTCAAAAACCAAGGGAGGTGTTAACCATGTTAACTATGAGTGCAGTTTTGTCAATTTCTCTGAGATATTTTTTGTTTGCATTTTTTGAATTTTTGTGACTTTTACACTTATTATTTATGTTTTAACCTTCAAGGTCTCATTGCTTTAGGTACAGTCATGCATTGCTAAAGGATGGATATGTTCTGAGAAATGTGTCATTAGGAGATTTCATCACCTTGCAAACATCATAGAATGAACTTATGCCTAGATGGCATAGCCTACTCCACAGCTAGGCTAGATGGTGTAGCCTATTGTTCCTGGGCTGCAAACATGCACAGCATATAACTGTATTGAATAGTGTAGGGAACGGTAACTCAATGGTAAGTATTTGTGTATCTAAACAGATCAAAACACAGAAAAGGTATAGTAAAAACACTGCATCGTAATCTTATGGGACCACCATCCTATATGCTGTCTGTTGCTGACCAAAACATTATGTAGCACACGACTGCATGGCAGCAACTTGGCTAAAGTCCTTTCATTCAACATTGTTTTCTTATAAGGTTGATGATAAAATTAAAAACAAAACAAAACAAACAAACAAACAAAAACAAAAACAAAAACCCTGGCAAGGGCCACTGTCTGCGTGGAATTTGCACATTTTCCCTATGTTTTTGTGGGTTTTCTCTCGGTACTCCAGTTTCCTCCCACATCCCAAAGGTTTTCCCCTTCCATGAACTGAGATGTCTATATGAGTCCAGAGTGAGTGAGTGCAGGTGTGTGTGAGTGTGCCCTGTGATGGTATGGTGGCCTGTCCAGGGCTGGTTCCTACCTTGAGCCCTGAGCTGCCAGGATGGGCTCCAGCCACACATAACCCTAAAGTGGAATAAGCAGATGGGAAATAAATGAATGAATAAATAGAAATCATTGTAAAATAAAAATTCATGGCCGGGCGCGGTGGCTCAAGCCTGTAATCCCAGCGCTTTGGGAGGCCGAGACGGGCGGATCACGAGATCAGAAGATCGAGACCATCCTGGCTAACATGGTGAAACCCCGTCTCTACTAAAAAATACAAAAAACTAGCCGGGTGAGGTGGCGGGCGCCTGTAGTCCCAGCTACTCGGGAGGCTGAGGCAGGAGAATGGCGTAAACCCGGGAGGTGGAGCTTGCAGTGAGCTGAGATCCGGCCACTGCACTCCAGCCCGGGCGACAGAGCGAGACTCCGTCTCAAAATAAATAAATAAATAAATAAATAAATAAATAAATAAATAAATAATAAATAAAAATTCATAAAGTCTATGATAATCATACAGATGCACAGCAATAAACAGTGCAGTATGACAGGGCTCAGCAAACTGCCCAGTCTGTGATTGCTGGGGTTTGAACAAAATGCTGATAGGAGGTGCTCCTTACAATGTTCACTTGGAAAGCATTTATTCCTTGATTTATACCACTATGACCACTGTGACTCACTGATTCACCAAAACTTGAGTAAATTAATATCTTGTTTTGATTAATCTTTTGTAAATGGATATATAGCACACATAGCACACATTCATTTCAATGTTTAATATTAGTAGTCTATAGAAGTTTGGTGATTTTTGTGAACAGAAATACATCATAGTATTTTTCTTTTTCTTTTTTTTTTTTTTTATTATGCTTTAAGTTCTAGGGTACATGTGCATAACGTGCAGGTTTGTTACATATGTATACTTGTGCCATGTTGGTGTGCTGCACCCATCAACTCGTCAGCACCCATCAATTCATCATTTATATCATGTATAACTCCCAATGCAATCCCTCTCCCCTCCCCCATCCCCATGATAGGCCCCAGTGTGTGATGTTCCCCTTCCCGAGTCCACGTGATCTCATTGTTCACTTCCCACCTATGAGTGAGAACATGTGGTGTTTGGTTTTCTGTTCTTGTGATAGTTTGCTAAGAGTGATGGTTTCCAGCTGCATCCATGACCCTACAAAGGACGCAAACGCATCCTTTTTTATGGCTGCATAATATTCCATGGTGTATATGTGCCACATTTTCTTAATCCAGTCTGTCACAGATGGACATTTGGGTTGATTCCAAGTCTTTGCTATTGTGAATAGTGCCGCAATAAACATACGTGTGCATGTGTCTTTATAGCAGCATGATTTATAATCCTTTGGGTATATACTCAGTAGTGGGATGGCTGGGTCATATGGTACATCTAGTTCTAGATCCTTGAGGAATTGCCATACTGTTTTCCATAATGGTTGAACTAGTTTACAATCCCACCAACAGTGTAAAAGTGTTCCTATTTCTCCACATCCTCTCCAACACCTGTTGTTTCCTGACTTTTTAATGATTGTCATTCTAACTGGTGTGAGATGGTATCTCATTGTGGTTTTGATTTGCATTTCTCTGATGGCCAGTGATGATGAGCATTTTTTCATGTGTCTGTTGGCTGTATGAATGTCTTCTTTTGAGAAATGTCTGTTCATATCCTTTGCCCACTTTTTGATGGGGTTGTTTGTTTTTTTCTTGTATATTTGTTTGAGTTCTTTGTAGATTCTGGATATTAGCCCTTTGTCAGATGAGTAGATTGCAAAAATTTTCTCCCATTCTGTAGGTTGCCTGTTCACTCTGATGGTAGTTTCTTTTGCTGTGCAGAAGCTCTTTAGTTTAATGAGATCCCATTTGTCAATTTTGGCTTTTGCTGCCATTGCTTTTGGTGTTTTAGACATGAAGTCCTTGCCCATGCCTCTGTCCTGAAAAAAAAGTCCAGGACCAGATGGATTCACAGCTGAATTCTACCAGAGGTACAAGGAGGAGCTGGTACCATTTCTTCTGAAACTATTCCAATCAATAGAAAAAGAGGGAATCCTCCCTAACTCATTTCATGAGGCCAACATCATCCTGATACCAAAGCCTGGCAGAGACACAACAAAAAAAGAGAATTTTAGATCAATATCCCTGATGAACATCAATGCAAAAATCCTCAATAAAATACTGGCAAACTGGATTCAGCAGCACATCAAAAAGCTTATCCATCATGATCAAGTGGGCTTCATCCCTGGGATGCAAGGCTGGTTCAACATTCGCAAATCAATAAACATAATCCAGCATATAAACAGAACCAAAGACAAGAACCACATGATTATCTCAATAGATGCAGAAAAGGCTTTTGACAAAATTCAACAGCCCTTCATGCTAAAAACGCTCAATAAATTCGGTATTGATGGAACGTACCTCAAAATAATAAGAACTATTTATGACAAACCCACAGCCAGTATCATACTGAATGGGCAAAAACTGGAAAAATTCCCTTTGAAAACTGGCACAAGACAGGGATGCCCTCGCTCACCACTCCTATTCAACATAGTGTTGGAAGTTCTGGCTAGGGCAATCAGGCAAGAGAAAGAAATAAAGGGTATTCTGTTAGGAAAAGAAGAAGTCAACTTGTCCCTGTTTGCAGATGACATGATTGTATATTTAGAAAACCCCATTGTCTCAGCCCAAAATCTCCTTAAGCTGATAAGCAACTTCAGCAAAGTCTCAGGATACGAAATTAATGTGCAGAAATCACAAGCATTCTTATACACCAGTAACAGACAAACAGAGAGCCAAATCAGGAATGAACTTCCATTCACAATTGCTTCAAAGAGAATAAAATACCTAGGAATCCAACTTACAAGGGATGTAAAGGACCTCTTTAAGGAGAACTACAAACCACTGCTCAGTGAAATCAAAGAGGACACAAACAAATGGAAGAACATACCATGCTCATGGATAGGAAGAATCAATATCATGAAAATGGCCATACTGCCCAAGGTTATTTATAGATTCAATGCCATCCCCATCAAGCTACCAATGAGTTTCTTCACAGAATTGGAAAAAACTGCTTTAAAGTTCATATGGAACCAAAAAAGAGCCCGCATTGCCAAGACAATCCTAAGTCAAAAGGACAAAGCTGGAGGCGTCACGCTACCTGACTTCAAACTATACTACAAGGCTACAGTAACCAAAACAGCATGGTTACTGGTACCAAAACAGAGATATAGACCAATGGAACAGAACAGAGTCCTCAGAAATAATACCACACATCTACAGCTATCTGATCTTTGACAAACCTGAGAGAAACAAGAAATGGGGAAAGGATTCGCTATTTAATAAATGGTGCTGGGAAAATTGGCTAGCCATAAGCAGAAAGCTGAAACTGGATCCTTTCCTTACTCCTTATACGAAGATTAATTCAAGATGGATTTTTTTTTTTTAAGAGATGGAGTCTGCCTCTGTTGCCCAGGCTGGAGTGCAGCCTGCCTCCCGGGTTCACGCCATTCTTCTGCCTCAGCCTCCTGAGTAGCTGGGACTACAGGTGCCTGCCACCACACCCAACTAATTTTTGTATTTTTAGTAGAGATGGAGTTTCACCGTGGTGGCCAGGATGGTCTCCATCTCCTGACTTTGTGATCCTCCCATCTCAGCCTCCCAAAGTGCTGGAATTACAGGCATGGGGCACCACGCCCAGCTGACATAGGATCTTAATTCTTTCTTACATCAATTAGCCTGTGGGAAAATTGGATTTGTTGTATATCATTTCACTTAAAAGTCACAGTTTACAAAAAATTCCAATGACATTGAGGACTTCTATATATCTCTGCAGTTTTAGTTTTATCTTTCACTTGAGATTCTCCATATTTAAGTAGGGGAGTCACTCATGCATACTTGTTTTTATAATTGATATAATTGGTCTTCTTTCTGCCATCATGTTTTATGTTTCCCAGTTTTATTATTTCTTGTTTTTTAGTGATTTTTTTCACTACATTTCTTGCCAGTGTGTACTATGAATTCTTTGATGTTTTTTCTCTCAAGGAGTTTGCTGTTCTCAATGCTAAAGTGAGTCGTCAAGGACATATGTAGAAGGTAATCTTAAAGACTAAGAAGAACTCCAGTATTGCCAGGTGGACTTTTCATTGTGAAGACTCAGGATAATGAGGGGGGAATGTGAATTGAGAGGCACCAAAGCCAGCTTGGATAATTATCAAAGTCAGAGAATTTCCCAGTAAACAAAAAGGAATACTAGGAAGTGAGATGGAAGGAGTTTAGAAAGCAGAGAGCAAGAAAGCTGGATTTGGTGGAGATGTTAGGGGTGTAGAGATTGTTTTGGGCAGCTGCTTTGCCAGTTCGTTGAGAAACCAAGGTACCAAAAGAGAGAAAAATCAGTGAAGCCTATGTAAACAGTTTTGCTATTGAGCAGTTTTGCTATCGATCTTGAAAATAATCCTTTTTTAGCATTTCTGAGGTGACTTTTGTTGAGATTTTAATATTTCAGTTAATTTTGGTTGTTAGAGTCATATTTAAATAAAATAATTCTGATATTGAATGTACAAGGCAATTTAGCTTTATTGGTTAGCATAGGGTTCTTTACCAATTACGTTTAAAAAATGCTAATCAGAAAATGTGCTGGTTTCTTTTCATTAATTTTTTTGTTATATAATAAGCTCTTTTATTCTTTAGATTTGGGTCTTTCTTCAACTTGGAAAATTTGCCATTGTGTTTATGATCATTACTTCTGGTGAGAAATAGCAGTTTTCAATATTGTATATTTCTTCCCAGGTTGTCTTCCTCATTTTAGTAGTTCAGAACACCGCTTATAGAGTCAAATCACTCTAAGGTCAAATTCCGCCTATGCCACCTTTTAGCTGTGTGATCTCAGGCAAATTTAAAAACATATCCTTACATTAGAGTTTCCTCATTCATTCATTGGGGATGAAAATCATATTTATATTATGGAACTGCTATAAAGATTAAAATCAGTTATGTAAAATATTTTGCTCAGAAACAGGCACATAGTGAGTGCTGAATGAATTCATCGTTACCTTTATAATCTCTGAATTATAGTTTCTGATTTCTGGGTTACTGTCGCATAGTTGTTTTTCTTTCCATTTTCTGATTTTTGCACTGTTGATTCTGCTCTTTGAAACTTCTAAGATGATTTTTAATTCTTCTAGTACAGTCTTTGATATGATCTGCATTTTTCCTCATCTAGCTTACTTTGATTGCTGCCTGCCTCTTGAAATTCTCAATTTTTGTCTTCATCTCTGTTTTACCGCTTACCTTCTGTCTCTTATGTAGTGGATTCCAAGTTATTTTAGACCTTATTAATGGCATGCAACTCATGATTTTTACATTTTATAGGTTTCTTGAATTAAATCCTCCCCAGAATATAATAATCTTCTGTAATTTGAGGGCTGTATTCTCATCCTTCTTTCGAGTTACAATTTTTCCATCAGCTAAATGTACTCCTCCAAACTCAACTCCATAGTTCAGTTGGCTCATTTCTAAAATAACCTTCTGACTGGGTATTTGCATGGGAAAATTAAACTGTTTTCTAATCATCTTACGGGGCATCCAGTTGCTGTTACTAAAAACCTTCGCTAAGATGATGATAGGGTTAGTGGGATAATTGCATTAGCCTTGCAGCCACCCTGCAGTTTCAGTTCTTTTCTTCCCAGTGTTTGGTAGAGTAGGACTTCTGAGAGTTTGCTAGTGTTTTGCTTCCAGTTTAAGACTAGGTTTGCCTAGGACTTTCCTTCTAACAGTCCATTGTCCTTGCCTGGTCTCGTTTTAAGTATTTATAAAACTTTGGTTATTTCACTGGGATTCTTACAAGATGGTAGTTCAAAACTGTAGGTGTACACTGAGTCGCCTGGGGAGCTTTAAAAAATATACTGATGCCTGTGTGCTCCACGTGTAAAATGTCTGATTCAATAGGCCTGGAATGTGGCCTGGGAGTTTGTATTTTTAAAGTATCTCAGGTAATTCTGCTGTACAGCCGGCATAGGGAAACTGTATTTAAAGGAGGAGTTTGTCACCAATGATCACATTTAAGTTTTATCCAGAAATTCTCATAACTTTCATTTCCCCACTGAAACTCAAAAGTGTTAGGAGGGAAAAGAATAAATGTGTATAAAAATTAATAAGCTATTAAAAGTAAATAGAAAACACTAGCAAAGGAATATTATAAGATGACAAAAATTAAGTGCAGGGAAGCGGGATTTTATGCTCAGACTTACAAAAAGCAGAAGGTAAAAGCAAAGAAAATTATTAAAAATGAATATCAACTAAGATAACTGAAGAAAATAGAATAGTGCAGCAGAATATTTACCATTCATGAATTTGTCTATCAGAGGATTAAATGAGATAAATCCCAGTTGCAATGGAGAGTCCAAGGGTTAACAGGCCTACTCAGGAGCAAATGGGCCCCTTTGGGCCACAGGGTCTAGATTCTGTGCCCTCCCAAGGCCAAGGTTCAGAGCAAGGACTTCTTTAAGGTTCATTTCCTCAGCTGGAGCCTCAGGGTAGAAAACCCTTCAGTCATCACTCCTGTGTATCTTTAGATTTGTTGAAAGGGCTCCAATTAACTCTGGGTACCTTTTGCTGATTTTCCCTGCAGCCCTGTTATCATGCAAAGCTGCAGCCCAGAGAGATAGGACTGGCATTTCCCCTCAAACTGAGGACTGCTCAGAAACTGACTTCACAATTTGATTTGAAATTATTTCAAGAATGAATGGATTCAAGACTTTGCACGTATACAAATTATTTTTTCCGTAAGGTGTTTAAACATGTAAACTTGATTGTCAGCATAATTATTACAGCACCTGGCATCAAGTGCTACAGATATTGGTGTACAGAAAATATTTTCTCAATTTTATTGTTGCATTACATTGAGCTGAAGTATAGGGGTTATATCGCTTCCTCAGGTAAAATGACAAATAATAGTAATATTATTTATTATTTGCTATAGTTTGGCAAATGAATCGATAATAAGAAGAATCTTCCAGATGACCCAAATAAATCTACATTTATGTAAAGAAAAAGACATTTTAATTTATAATGCAAATAATAATATAGCTTTTGCCACTAAAATTGTTTCAGTTTTTACATACAATGGACTTCATTTTTTTTACCTGAATGAAGTAGGTTTCATACTGAAAACATGTCTCTAATTTTTGCCTCTTTTCCAGTGGCTACTAGTAGTAATTAGTGACTCTCAATTCTACTGGTCATAAGGTGATTCTCAGATTACTTATAAAATGCAGATTTTCAGGCCACTCACACATGATTCTGTATATCTGGGCTAGTATTTAGCAATTTGCATTTTACCTAATGCTCCAGTTGGTTTTTTGGAAGGTTTATGAATCACATATTGAAAGACACTAGTGTAGAAGAGTGGTCAGGTTAGACGGGAATACTTTCACCTGCTAGGCTTGCAACTATCCCTGCCTTATTCCTGCTTCTGGTTCTGTGTTAACTTTGCCGCCAGAAAAATGCCAAGGCAAGTGAAGAAAGAGAGGCAGTGTCAGTAGGACTCCTGAACCCCAAGCATGGTGCTTCTGAAAATTCCCAGGAGAAAGGAAGTAAGAATTGGGGATCTTGGTAACATGGATTCTGATTCACTAGGTCTGGGAATATGGTATTAGATTCTGCTTTTCCAACCAGCCCCCTGCCACCCTGTCATGCCCAATATAGAAAGGCAAGGAGCTCACTATTTATATGGGAAATGGAAAACAACAACAACAATAAATTAAAATAAAATAAAATAAAATATAAGAAAACCTAATTCTCAATTACAAGAAGCCCCTTAGGTTCATATTAGGTGAAAGCAGTAAAATTCATAGGTGAGAGCAGTAAAATTCAATGTAGGAATTATCATTGTAATGTTTTGGTAGAGCCTTACCTGCATGCATTTAAATTACAAACATTCAACTACACATATTGGAAATGGGTAAGGGATGGAGGAAAAAGTAAAAAAGCAAAAACAAAACAAAAACCTACAAAAATAATGTCATAGGCAAAGGATGCTATCTAGTACTGAAAATGTCAATTATCTGTTAGCTGGAAAGAATGTTTGAATAATTTTAGGATTTCTCAATCATTGACAAAGAAGTGATACTCATTGTTTGGGTGTCTACAAAAAGAATGAAGACTTAAGAGCCCTGAAGAATCATTGATTTCTGAAAAGTTAGAGTCATACACAAAACCAAATGTACTGTACTTTATGGGCCATATAAAGAGTTGTCAAGGGAACTTTAAATCATGTTATTTTTGCCTTATGCCTGATTTTGGAACTTGAACTCAGCTATATACAGAGTATCGTCAATAAGATTAAATTAAATTAAATTAAAATGCTACTCTGCATATGTATGTATATGTGTATATACGTACATTCATACCTTATACAAATATGCTCTCTCTCTATATGCATTCTCTCTCTATATATGTAGTCATACTTATCTGAGAAGTCTGCAGAGAAATGACTGTAATTCAATGTCATGAAATTTTTTTTTCTGTTCAGTTGAAATTCTTACTCCAAAGTTGCTAAAACTGCCTAGTAGACAGTAAGCTCCTGGAGGACAAGTTTCATGTTTTATATTTATTTTAAGCCTTGTTCACTACCTTGCTCTAGGTAGGTGATGTACTTACCTTAAAATAATGAATGAAGGAATCTTTCAGTTAGCAAATTTAGCTTTCTGCTACTAACCCCATAGTTAGCCTAATGTTAATATTGTTTTTGTGCTGAGTTGGACTGAGTATTGAACTACTAGTCCTTACTAAAGTCTCAGTCTTTTTTTTTTTTTAACCCATAATTTGATTTTTTTTTTTTTAATTATACTTTAAGTTCTAGGGTACATGTGCATAACGTGCAGGTTTGTTACATATGTATACTTGTGCCATGTTGGTGTGCTGCACCCACCAACTCGTCAGCACCCATCAATTCATCATTTATATCATGTATAACTCCCTAAGGCAATCCCTCCCTCCTCCCCCCTCCCCATGATAGGCCCCAGTGTGTGATGTTCCCCTTCCCGAGTCCAAGTGATCTCATTGTTCAGTTCCCACCTATGAGTGAGAACATGCGGTGTTTGGTTTTCTCTTCTTGTGATAGTTTGCTAAGAATGATGGTTTCCAGCTGCATCCATGTCCCTACAAAGGACGCAAACTCATCCTTTTTTATGGCTGCATAGTATTCCATGGTGTATATGTGCCACATTTTCTTAATCCAGTCTGTCACAGATGGACATTTGGGTTGATTCCAAGTCTTTGCTATTGTGAATAGTGCCGCAATAAACATACGTGTGCATGTGTCTTTGTAGTAGAATAATTTATAATCCTTTGGGTATATACCCAGTAGTGGGATGGCTGGGTCATATGGTACATCTAGTTCTAGATCCTTGAGGAATTGCCATACTGTTTTCCATAATGGTTGAACTAGTTTACAATCCCACCAACAGTGTAAAAGTGTTCCTATTTCTCCACATCCTCTCCAACACCTGTTGTTTCCTGACTTCTTAATGATTGCCATTCTAACTGGTGTGAGATGGTATCTCATTGTGGTTTTGATTTGCATTTCTCTGATGGCGAGTGATGATGAGCATTTTTTCATGTGTCTGTTGGCTGTATGAATGTCTTCTTTTGAGAAATGTCTGTTCATATCCTTTGCCCACTTTTTGATGGGGTTGTTTGCTTTTTTCTTGTATATTTGTTTGAGTTCTTTGTAGATTCTGGATATTAGCCCTTTGTCAGATGAATAGGTTGCAAAAATTTTCTCCCATTCTGTAGGTTGCCTGTTCACTCTGATGGTAGTTTCTTTTGCTGTGCAAAAGCTCTTTAGTTTAATTAGATCCCATTTGTCAATTTTGGCTTTTGCTGCTGTTGCTTTTGGTGTTTTAGACATGAAGTCCTTGCTCATGCCTATGTCCTGAATGGTACTACCTAGATTTTCTTCAAGGGTTTTTATGGTATGAGGTCTAACATTTAAGTCTCTAATCCATCTTGAATTAATCTTCGTATAAGGGGTAAGGAAAGGATCCAGTTTCAGCTTTCTACTTATGGCTAGCCAATTTTCCCAGCACCATTTATTAAATAGGGAATCCTTTCCCCATTTCTTGTTTCTCTCAGGTTTGTCAAAGATCAGATGGCTGTAGATGTGTGGTAATATTTCTGAGGACTCTGTTCTGTTCCATTGGTCTATATCTCTGTTTTGGTACCAGTACCATGCTGTTTTGGTTACTGTAGCCTTGTAGTATAGTTTGAAGTCAGGTAGCGTGACGCCTCCAGCTTTGTCCTTTTGACTTAGGATTTTCTTGGCAATGCGGGCTCTTTTTTGGTTCCATATGAGCTTTAAAGCAGTTTTTTCCAATTCTGTGAAGAAACTCATTGGTAGCTTGATGGGGATGGCATTGAATCTATAAATAACCTTGGGGAGTATGGCCATTTTCATGATATTGATTCTTCCTATCCATGAGCATGGTATGTTCTTCCATTTGTTTGTATCCTCCTTGATTTCACTGAGCAGTGGTTTGTAGGTCTCCTTGAAGAGGTCCTTTACATCCCTTGTAAGCTGGATTCCTAGGTATTTTATTCTCTTTGAAGCAATTGTGAATGGAAGTTCATTCCTGATTTGGCTCTCTGCTTGTCTGTTGCTGGTGTATAAGAATGCTTGTGATTTTTGCACATTAATTTTGTATCCTGAGACTTTGCTGAAGTTGCTTATCAGCTTAAGGAGATTTTGGGCTGAGACAATGGGGTTTTCTAAATATACAATCATGTCATCTGCAAACAGGGACAAGTTGACTTCTTCTTTTCCTAACTGGATACCCTTTATTTCTTTCTCTTGCCTGATTGCCCTAGCCAGAACTTCCAACACTATGTTGAATAGGAGTGGTGAGAGAGGGCATCCCTGTCTTGTGCCAGTTTTCAAAGGGAATTTTTGCAGTTTTTGCCCATTCAGAATGATATTAGCTGTGGGTTTGTCATAAATAGCTCTTATCATTTTGAGGTACGTTCCATCAATACCGAATTTATTGAGCGATTTTAGCATGAAGGGCTGTTGAATTTTGTCAAAAGCCTTTTCTGCATCTATTGAGATAATCATGTGGTTCTTGTCTTTGGTTCTGTTTATATGCTGGATTACATTTATTGATTTGCGAATGTTGAACCAGCCTTGCATCCCAGGGATGAAGCCCACTTGATCATGGTGGATAAGCTTTTTGATGTGCTGCTGGATCTGGTTTGCCAGTATTTTATTGAGGATTTTTGCATCGATGTTCACCAGGGATATTGGTCTAAAATTCTCTTTTTTTGTTGTGTCTCTGCCTGGCTTTGGTATCAGGATTATGTTGGCCTCATAAAATGAGTTAGGGAGGATTCCCTCTTTTTCTATTGATTGGAATAGTTTCAGAAGGAATGGTACCAGCTCCTCCTTGTACCTCTGGTAGAATTCAGCTGTGAATCCATCTGGTCCTGGACTTTTTTTGGTGGGTAGGCTATTAATTGTTGCCTCAATTTCATAGCCTGCTATTGGTCTATTCAGGGATTCAACTTCTTCCTGGTTTAGTCTTGGGAGAGTGTAAGTGTCCAGGAAATTATCCATTTCTTCTAGATTTTCTAGTTGATTTGCGTAGAGGCGTTTATAGTATTCTCTGATGGTTGTTTGTATTTCTGTGGGGTCGGTGGTGATATCCCCTTTATCATTCTTTAATTGCGTCTATTTGATTCCTCTCTCTTTTCTTCTTTATTAGTCTTGCTAGCGGTCTGTCAATTTTGTTGATCTTTTCAAAAAACCAACTCCTGGATTCATTGATTTTTTGGAGGGTTTTTTGTGTCTCTATCTCTTTCAGTTCTGCTCTGATCTTAGTTATTTCTTGCCTTCTGCTAGCTTTTGAATGTGTTTGCTCTTGCCTCTCTAGTTCTTTTAATTGTGATGTTAGAGTGTCAATTTTAGATCTTTCCTGCTTTCTCTTGTGGGCATTTAGTGCTATAAATTTCCCTCTCCACACTGCTTTAAATGTGTCCCAGAGATTCTGGTATGTTGTATCTTTGTTCTCATTGGTTTCAAAGAACATCTTTATTTCTGCTTTCATTTCGTTATGTACACAGTAGTCATTCAGGAGCAGGTTGTTCAGTTTCCATGTAGTCGAGCGGTTTTGATTGAGTTTCTGAGTCCTGAGTTCTAGTTTGATTGCACTGTGGTCTGAGAGACAGTTTGTTATAATTTCTGTTCTTGTACATTTGCTGAGGAGTGCTTTACTTCCAATTATGTGGTCAATTTTGGAATAAGTGTGATGTGGTGCTGAGAAGAATGTATATTCTGTTGATTTGGGGTGGAGAGTTCTATAGATGTCTATTAGGTCCGCTTGGTGCAGAGATGAGTTCAATTCCTGGATATCCTTGTTAACTTTCTGTCTCGTTGATCTGTCTAATGTTGACAGTGGAGTGTTGAAGTCTCCCATTATTATTGTAT
This sequence comes from Rhinopithecus roxellana, assembly GCF_007565055.1. NCBI lineage: Eukaryota > Metazoa > Chordata > Mammalia > Primates > Cercopithecidae > Rhinopithecus > Rhinopithecus roxellana. Next base: position 66,759,674 of record NC_044556.1, read on the forward strand.
GGGAGTCTAAGTCTCTTTGTAAGTCTCTAAGGACTTGCTTTATGAATCTGGGTGCTCCTGTATTGGGTGCATATATATTTAGGAGAGTTAGCTCTTCCTGTTGAATTGATCCCTTTACCATTATGTAATGGCCTTCTTTGTCTCTTTTGATCTTTGATGGTTTAAAGTCTGTTTTATCAGAGACTAGGATTACAACCCCTGCTTTTTTTTGTTCTCCATTTGCTTGGTAGATCTTCCTCCATCCCTTTATTTTGAGCCTATGTATGTCTCTGCATGTGAGATGGGTCTCCTGAATACAGCAGACTGATGGGTCTTGACTCTTTATCCAGTTTGCCAGTCTGTGTCTTTTAATTGGAGCATTTAGTCCATTTACATTTAAGGTTAATATTGTTATGTGTGAACTTGATCCTGTCATTTTGATATTAACTGGTTATTTTGCTCGTTAGTTGATCCAGTTTCTTCCTAGCCTCGATGGTCTTTACATTTTGGCATGTTTTTGCAATGGCTGGTACCGGTTGTTCCTTTCCATGTTTAGGGCTTCCTTCAGGGTCTCTTGTAAGGCAGGCCTGGTGGTGACAAAATCTCTAAGCATTTGCTTATCTGTAAAGGATTTTATTTCTCCTTCACTGATGAAACTTAGTTTGGCTGGATATGAAATTCTGGGTTGAAAATTCTTTTCTTTAAGAACGTTGAATATTGGCCCCCACTCTCTTCTGGCTTGTAGAGTTTCTGCCGAGAGATCTGCTGTTAGTCTGATGGGCTTCCCTTTGTGGGTAACCCGACTTTCTCTCTGGCTGCCCTTAAGATTTTTTCCTTCATTTCAACTTTGGTGAATCTGGCAATGATGTGTCTTGGAGTTGCTCTTCTGGAGGAGTATCTTTGTGGCGTTCTCTGTATTTCCTGAATTTGAATGTTGGCCTGCCCTACTAGGTTGGGGAAGTTCTCCTGGATGATATCCTGAAGAGTGTTTTCCAACTTGGTTCCATTTTCCCCCTCACTTTCAGGCACCCCAATCAGACGTAGATTTGGTCTTTTTACATAATCCCATACTTCTTGCAGGCTTTGTTCATTTCTTTTTCTTCTTTTTTCTTTAGGTTTCTCTTCTCGCTTCATTTCATTCATTTGATCCTCAATCGCTGATACTCTTTCTTCCAGTTGATCGAGTCGGTTACTGAAGCTTGTGCATTTGTCACGTATTTCTCGTGTCATGGTTTTCATCTCTGTCATTTCGTTTATGATCTTCTCTGCATTAATTAGTCTAGCTGTCAATTCTTCCACTCTTTTTTCAAGATTTTTAGTTTCTTTGCGCTGGGTACGTAATTCCTCCTTTAGCTCTGAGAAGTTTGATGGACTGAAGCCTTCTTCTCTCATCTCATCAAAGTCATTCTCTGACCAGCTTTGATCTGTTGCTGGCGATGGGCTGCGCTCCTTTGCAGGGGGAGATGTGCTCTTATTTTTTGAATTTCCAGCTTTTCTGCCCTGCTTCTTTCCCATCTTTGTGGTTTTATCTGTCTGTGGTCTTTGATGATGGTGACGTACTGATGTGGTTTTGGTATAGGTGTCCTTCCTGTTTGATAGTTTTCCTTCTGACAGTCAGGACCCTCAGCTATAGGTCTGTTGGAGATTGCTTGAGGTCCACTCCAGACCCTGTTTGCCTGGGTATCAGCAGCAGAGGTTGCCGAAGATAGAATATTGCTGAACAGCGAGTGTACCTGTCTGATTCTTCCTTTGGAAGTTTCCTCTCAGGGGTGTACTCCACCCTGTGAGGTGTGGGGTGTCAGACTGCCCCTAGTGGGGGATGTCTCCCAGCTAGGCTACTCAGGGGTCAGGGACCCACCTGAGCAGGTGGTCTGTCCGTTTTCAGATCTCAACCTCCGCGTTGGGAGATCCAGGGCTCTCCCCAAAGCTGTCAGACAGAGTTGTTCGCGTCTGCACCGGCCCCCGCTGCTTCCCCTGTTGGTCTTCAGCTGTGCGCTGTCCCCAGAGGTGGAGACTACAGAGACAGGCAGGCTTCCTTGAGCTGCTGTGAGCTCCACCCAGTTCGAGCTTCCCAGCGGCTTTGTTTACCTACTTAAGCCTCAGCAATGGCGGGCGCCCCTCCCCTAGCCTCGCTGCTGCCTTGCAGATAGATCGCCGCAGACTGCTGTTTTAGCAGTGAGGGAGGCTCCGTGGGCGTGGGACCCTCCCGGCCAGGTGTGGGATATATTCTCCTGGTGTGCCTGTCTGCTTAAAGCGCAGTATTGGGGTGGGAGTTACCCGATTTTCCAGGTGTTGTGTGTCTCAGTTCCCCTGGCTAGGAAAACGGATTCCCTTCCCCCTTGCCCTTCCAGGTGAGGCGATGCCTCGCCCTGCTTCAGCTCTCGCTGGTCAGGCTGCAGCAGCTGACCAGCACCGATTGTCCGGCACTCCCTAGTGAGATGACCCCAGTACCTCAGTTGAAAATGCAGAAATCACCGGTCTTCTGTGTCGCTCGCGCTGGGAGTTGGAGACTGGAGCTGTTCCTATTCGGCCATCTTGCTCCGCCCATCAAGTCTCAGTCTTTTATCAGTAGTTCTTTAATTTTATAAAAGAATGTACAGAGCTATCACAACTTAAATGTACATTTGGAACTTACTATACATTTCCCAATAGAAAAGAAAATATGTTGGTAGGGTGAGACTAATAAATAACTAATAAAGACTAATTCCAAAACTTAGAACTCAGAATAGAACCCAACCACTATATATTTGAAATGAAAAATAATGGAAGCCAATACTGCTGCAATGCTGATAATTATAAAGACGGAAAATATTCATTTATTTTAAAAAGTCATCTACCATGTTCCATGCTAGTGCTAGGTCCTATCTTTGTAATATGATTTTTTATAACTAAAATATAGCCCAAGCACTCTCTCTGAAGTAAGATTATATAGACAATGAAAGTTTTATGGGGGAAAACCTAATAGAGATGGGTTTATCATTTTTGATTCATTATTTCACTTGAGATATTAGAACCTAAAATAATAGTGATGAAGTTTTTCTCTCACTGGTAATAGGTGTCCACAGTAAATGCAGAGGTGGGACGTTCATAGGCGAGACCCGCACACTTCATCTTTTTGCTGTGGCATCCTTACGGACAAGGCTTCTACCTCATAGCTCAAGATGATTACTTGAGCTCCTGCCATCCAGTCTGATTTTCACCCAGCAGGAAGGAATAATGGTTAAAGAATACTCACTTTCACTTCAAAGATATATTTTGGAAGTTGCTCCTCCACCTGTGGTTATCTTGCATGGTCGGAACTTAGTCACATGGCCGTATGTAGCTTCAGGGAATGTTGAAAAATGCTGTCCTTATTCCAAGTAGCCATTTGCCCAGGTAAAAAGTGTTTTTATGTTACCGAGGAAAAGGAGTGTAATACATAATACGGAGCAATTACTAATCTTTGCCACAGTAGGCAACCGTCAGAAGTAAATAAAAAGGAATTCTTTTTGTTGGTGTTATTAAAGAAAAAGTCAGTTTTTATAGTAGACCATAAATTAATATTCCAATATTTGTAGTTTATTACAAACTTTTGAAAATTTGAGATGGAGTCTTGCTCTGTTGCCCAGGCTGCAGTGCAGTGGAACCATCTCAGCTCATTGCAACCTACGCCTCCTGGGTTCAAGCAATTCTCCTGTCTCAGCTTCCTGAGTAGCTGGGACTACAGGTGCACGCCACCACACCTAGATTTTTTCTTTTTTCTTTTGTATTTTTAGTAGAGATGGGGTTTCACTGTATTGGTCAGGCTGATCTCAAACTCCTGACCTCAGGTGATCCACCTGCTTCAGCCTCCCAAAGTGCTGACATTACAGGCTACAAAATATTTCTTTAAATGTAAATCTTGAAAGAAACTGGTCTGAAAAAATTCACAGGACAAAAATATGGCCTATGACATAAATAGTAAAAATAGAAATGATGTAATGTTCCTGTTTAGCTAATGTAGAAGGATTTCATTAGGTAATGCAGTGTTGATGAGTTAATAGCTTTGTCTAACTCTCCTGAATACATAATGTGCCTGAACTACTGGTACATTGTGAAATCTTCAGAGATAATTTTTTTTAAAAAAGTTTTTCATTTTGTTTTATGCAATAAGAATTGACACCAAAGGATTTGCATTTCTTTTTGGTAACATGTTAAGCCATGGTTAAAAATGATGAAACTATATAATTTTTGTTCTGCAGTGATAATCAACTAGGCATTTCCACAATGCTTATAAATATTCAATACAAATACTTTAAAGTTATCAATCACATTTGATAAAGATGAAGAATGCACAGCCAGACTTTTCTGCTTTTTACCGTTTATGATCATTTTATATTTACATTATATTCGGAACAAATTAAAAGGGTTATATGTATAATAAACAAAGGTCCAATGTTGAACCCAATCTCTCTCTCTCTTTCTCTGACACACATACACACACACACACACACACACACACACACATAGAATTTCTTACGAATCAATCATTTTTGTAAAGGAATATTCTAGGCATACAAATTCACTCATTTGGAGGACAAGACTGCTAATTTCTGTAGGCAATAGATTTCAGTAATAAATTTGAACCTCAACACATTTTAAGTTGCATTTTCAATAAGGTATTTAATAGTAAAATGTGTGCTGTTATTATTTTTAATTAACATTTTTCAACACTTTTTTCTTTTTTGTGGACCCGGAGCTTTGATCAAATGGGAGAAATAATGATCTTGGGGTCAGAAGACAGGTTCTAATATTGGTTCTACTGTTTTTTTAGCTGTCTGGACTTGAGCACCATATGGTACACTCTCTCCAAAAGCAGCCTTCTCTGTACAATAGGATAACAATATCGGAGGCTAGTAGCAGGGGACCTAGGACACTGATCATAAGGGATGACTTTCATTTCTCTCTTTCTTTTCTTTTCCTCTTGTCTCCTTGCCTGTCTCACTGCTTAGTCAGGTCCAGTGTTTTCTTAGAGAGTTTCAATAATTTCAGTGTCAGACCTTTATGTAAGGTAAAGAGATAACACAAGCACACGGCTTCAAACTTATTGGCAAATTAGAATAAAAATGACAGACTCTGTAGTTCTTACCACAAGAGCATTGATTAAAATTTTGAGGTTAGATGTAAGCCTGCTGAGGGAATCTTAACTGGATAATACTTTGAGGTCAATTAAAATCACTGTTTAAACCATCCTCTAAGACTGGGATTAGGCCACATATTTTATAAAGAAATAAAAGAATGTATTTTTTTCCTGTTTGTAAGAATCAACGTCTGCATAGTCTTTGATAGGTATATGATCTTCTATGCTCTCTACTAAAAGTTTTAAACAAGGTTAAAAAACCCATTTGAAGGAAATTAAATGTAAGAAAAATTAGTTTTGAAGTTTCCAAGAGATTACCTTAGGTTTGGGTTAAGTGTATTTATTGTTCCACCTTTCGGGTAAAATGAAAATTGACTTTACCTTTGTAAATATTAGAAATCTTTATTTTAATTGAAAATGTTATCCAAAAAACAGCAAAAACAAATCCCACCTTCCTGGACTAAGAACCAGAGGAGAAATATCCTGGGTATGTTTCCAGATCTCTATTAGACCGTTAAGTTTTCATCCATATTTAACAAATGTCATTATTCAGTTTCATGGGGTCACTGTGTCAAAATGTCTGTGTTAGAACTTTAATTTATTTTCAGAGGTTCCTTTAAGTGGGCAGGAAACATGGCATATTGGATTGATTTACTCTGTTTAATCCATCCACTGGGTTGGTTTGGAATGTATACTTAAAAATTAGATTTTATCAGCACCGCAGCAGAGTCCCCAGCCAGAAGTCACTTCTTCTGCCCTCCTTCCCCTGGCCAGTTTTCTTTTAAAAAGTGGGCTCTTCCATTATGTCTCCAGGTAGCAGTAGCAGCTCTGCCTGTGTGGCATCCCTTACCAGATGGCCCTCTTAATAAATGTCTTGCTCTTGCCCACCCTCACTTTCTTGATCCAAATGTGAAATGCCAGCAAATAAATAAGAGCATTGTACTCTGATGAGTTCTCTTGAGATGGGGGAAAACCTTGGGGAGAGGAAGCTAGAAACAGCTTTTCTGTTTGCTGTGACTGCTCCTAATTACTGGCCAGTAGTAGAAGATATCATTTACATGCAGTAGGACATAAAGATAAAGAAAAAAAAAAAAAAAGAGAGATAAATTATCCATGTTATCCGAAATGCCTTTGCTAATGTGGAAATACTCTTGGATTGTTGGAGTATTGTGCATGATCCTTACAAGGGGACCCCTGACTTTGGACTCAGGGTAGACAGTTGCTGTATGCAGATTTCACCGCCAGACTAAAAGTGCAACGGAAATGAGTGGGTGATGAGAGCAGAGCAGCCAGTTCTTTAATTGAATTAAAAGCTGGGTGACATCAATGCAGACACCTGTCCAATTACAGACAGGCCAAGGTGTTTACCATTGCTGTACAAGCGATTCGAAGATGACAGAAATCTTTCCGCCCACAGATTAACATAATGAAGGAGAACAGATTACAGTGGATGCCGGCCAAACACCTTGGTTGGCAGCTGGGGGTGGGTGGGGGAGGGAGGAGGAGTCTGCTGAAGTATGTAAGTAGAAAGGGAGTCCTCTTTTTTTCTCTGAAATGTGCTTGGCTTTAAAAAAGATCCATTTTGTTTTGTGTCTTAGGCTCGGTTTTCAGGCAGAGCATTTATACTTGTCTTCATTTAGTCAGAGGAGTTAATCATAAAATTTCAACGTCAAAGCAGACTCTTCTGTTTTGCTGCTTCTCAGCGTACAGTGTCCCATTAGAGGCGCAAAAGCTTGCACAGCTGGTGCCAGCTCCACAATGATTTTGTCTTATGTCGTTAGGCTGCATCCAATTACTAATATTTTTCTTTGGTTCCTTTGAAACTTGAGGTGAAAGCAAAGGAAAGAGAGTGTTGGAGATAATAATGTATCATTCAAAAGAAACAATGTCTTTTACTTTGCTTATTCCCTGGAAGGGATGTGGTGGGAGTCGGGCTCTCCTATAGTGAGAGAAACACCCGAGTGGAGCTAAGAGTCTGCAAAATCTTTATTTTTCAGTCACCTGGCAAGTATTCACTTTTGGTAAACCACACTAATAGCTGCTGGGATAGAGGATAAGGAAAGAAGTAAAAGGATCTGCCCTCTGTGTTCAAGGAATTCCCCAAATCACTGTGAAGGAATTTTAAGTCGCAAGTTCTCCAGGCCAATGCTCTTCCCCTCTGTTAGGTGAAAACCCTCAGAGCACAGAGTTTGGAGCCATACGCATACTCTTAAACTTCCTACGGTGATGTCTTTCCTTCCCTTAAATCAACTCCCTGCCCCCTGATCTTTCAGCTTGGGCTTTCTGCACCCACTGACCCACAGGACTTCAATTCAAAGGGAATCTACTTACTTGACTTCAAACTCCCTTGGTGTGGCATGTCAGGATTTCTCAATGTTAAGCATTAATGCAAAATGCATTATCGCTTAGCAGTGTGAGTTATGGTCCTGCTGGTGCCAATGATTTTAATCTGGATACCCACACTCCTGTGTTTCATGGGATACTAACACTTTTAAGACATCAATAATGCTTACTTTATGCTTATTGAATGTTTCTTCAGCTTGCCCTCTTCCATTACCAAGAGGGACTAGCAGGTTTCCTGACATGGTTGGGACCATTTTTCTGATTTCACAGAGTTTGTGGCTGAAAGGGAGTTTGCGAGGTCATCTGGCATGCCTTGTAATAGGGACACTCTCAAATAAAAAAATAAAAAAATAAAAAAGACTTCTCTGGGATGTGTCCCAAACAAAGAGATTCACAACTAAACAAATTTTAAAGTTCTCCCTTTCAGGATATACTTCTTCAGTATAAAAACCCCAAGTGTCATAAAAGGTGACTATGCCATTTTCTCTTTTTGGGTTTTCTGTCTAGGATTTCTTTAGATATGTCATATTCTATATTTCCCAGTATTTTTTTAATATAATACCAAAATATATATTTAAACTAAATTTAGGCTTCCTATCATCTTGAACTGGTAAGTCTGAATCTTATAAATGTCATTGTCTACTTGCCCTGTATGCAAACACTCTGCTTTATGTATCAATCTGTTACTATAAGAGTTCTTCTAGTTCCAATATTTTCTTCTATTAGAAACCTCGAAAAAATCAGTTGTATTCTATAGCACCTTTTCCAGAGGCATGCAGCAGAAACATTGATAAATGCTTTCTGATGATGATATATCATCAGAGTAACACTATATTTTCCAGGGAGTACCTAATCTAAGTAGAACCCTGACACTTAAAGCAAAGCTATTAGGATAATCACTCAATGATCTCAAAATGGTCTCAACAATCTACATAGTCTTGGAGAGAATATGTTACTCCCTTTCTTTGTCCATGGCATAGCTTTTCAACTTGAATGCATCCTTGTAAACTCTCCGTACTGAGAATCAAAGGAGATAAACCACATGTCTCCAACAATAAAATGACTTTGTTATGATTCCAAGTGAATGAAGACCACATGTTTGACCAGCGCCTTGCCCCTGTGTAATCCTTAATTTGAACCTGACAGGATGAGAAAACACAGTGAACCATTATACTGCTCTTCTTCCTGAAGTAGGTAATATTAAGTTGCCTTTAAGGAAAATTATCAGATGGTTTGACGAACTTTGTCTCTGACACACAGTATGATGAACAAGATTCTCTACCGGAAATATAAAAGAAATGGCACTCCAGCCTTAGAAAGTGCAGCACATTTTTCGAAAGTGTGATTTACAAACCATCTAAAACCTTCCACCTGGGATCCAAAGTTGGCAAGAATCAAAACATCAGCTTTCTTCTTTTCTTTTTTTTTTTTTGTTTTTTCTGTTTTCTGTTTTGCAGCTCTCATTTCTCAGGGCTTATCATTGTTTCACCTGGCTTGAAATGGGAAATGTGAGCACTTTGATAAATGGCTTGAAAGATGATCTAGTTTCTCTCCAGCATCTTTCTTTAAGAATCTCAGGGTTTTTCTGTGAAATACAATACAGTTTGGTAAAGATCTCTACCAAATCAAAGCTGAAGAAAGCAAGTTTGCTGAAATGAGTATTGCTTGTTTTTAAAGGTCCTTAAAATAAGGAGTGACTGAAATTAATAAAGGACTCTCACTATACACATATTATACACAAAGCAACTCTTCTAGTGAAGGCAAGAAACATTAAATAAATCACTAAAGATCACTTAGTGAGTGTGAACTCCGGATCTGGTTTGATAGAGTCCCTCTGAAAGTCTATAGAATACCCTTCGTGATAAGTTGGTATAACAATTAAAATTTCAACATTGCACTTTAGTCATGATTTGGAAAGAAAGGTCTTAGTATAAGAATTTTATAAAGCCAGGCTGCAAAACTGCACAATCATAGAGCTGCTTTTATGTTTCTGAATGATAATACTTCCTGAATGTACAACACACCTTCTTGCTAATGATTTCAGATAACCAACTTGTATATCAGCATTATTTCTTTTTAGGCATGGTGTTCCTATGCCTCAGCTGAAGCATGCTCATCTATGAGGGGTGCTGCTTTTCACATATGCCCCATAGGTTAAGTGATGATAAAGGAAAACTAGCCTCATATTCCAACATGCTTTTCTTATTCACATTAGGATTAAAAGTCTTATTCTCTGGGGGCTGATTCATTTGTTGTTAGCGTGGCATTATACTAATTCAGACATGCAAGTCATCTTATTTGAATCTTACAGTAGTTTCCAACTTGGCAATAGGAAAGACATGGCAAATGCCAAAGATTTGCTAAAGATAGAATGGGTAAAACACATTTTATGATGATACTTTAGTTTTGAGCCTGGAATTTGGGGATCGTGGTGGAGGCCTTACAAAATGGGAAAATGAAGCTTACGTAATTATTTAGAATGTTGATTCTTGATTGGGGCACGTTGGGTATGAGATACCAGTGGGACATCCAGGTGTGGATACATGGCCTGCAGATAGAAACCCAGAAACAGGGCTTGGGAGAGATGTGAAGTCTGTAGATACAAATGTGATCATTGAGAGATAAGACTTAATAAGCTAGCAAAGGCGACTGATTAGAAAAAGAAAGAAGCTTGACAGCAACCCAACTTTGGGAAACAAAAGCTATTTAAGAGACTGTGAGAGGAACATGAGTCAGTAAAGGAAACAAAAGAGTTCTCAGTAGTTTAGGAGAGCAATTTAAAAATTCAATGTCACAGAAGGAAGCTGAGGGATGACAATGCCCCATAAGTGTAGGAGGATAAGGACTGAGGATAGGCTATTTGATTTGGTATTTAAGGGATCACTGGTGATCTTTAAAAGATACAAATCATCTAGCAGCATGTAGAGGCAGAAATTGAGTTGCAATGGTAGGCTAATTTGGAATGGCGTATCACTGCTCTAGAGCTCTTGACTGGCAATACTCCATGTTAAGTATTCTAAAGTCCTGAACTTGTTCATTCTTAATACTAACCCTTTCAGATAAGTACTATATTATCCCCATCTCACAGATGAGGCCTGCAACACCTTGCCCTTCAAGATCAAGAGGATTATTATCTGTTTACAGACAAGGAAACTAAGGCACAGAAGCCTGAACAACTTGCCCACATTCATATGGCCAGTCGGCAGCAGATTTGGCATTTGAAGCCAGCAATCTGGCCCGAGCATCCGTGCCCTTTTCCACACTACTCCATTATGAGGATGTGCATGTGATAATGTTAGCTTGCTTTTAAGCCATTTGGTGGAATGAGAAATAACTTCTTAAAAGAAAGTAAACTCAGAATGTGGGTCATGATCTGGGAGATTTAAGAGGAAATGACAATTGCAGGGGCAGGAATGAGAGAAAGCAGGAGGTTCTGACACGAGAGACTTTTGAAATTAGAGTTGAATTTGGCATGAGATGGTCACACATGTGTGTGTATTAGTTCATTGGCTTGCTGTCTTCTTTGGCCATGAGCTAAGATGATGGTGCCAAGTGGATGAATATTTTCATGTAGAAACATGGCAGACCGGATTCAGTAGCCCATGGAGATGCCTGGCTAGTTGCTGGAATGAAGACTTAGAGACAGCCTTAGGGACTAAGGGCAAGTGGGAGGTGTCAAAGCAAACAACTGGTCTTTGCTCCATCCTGACTTGTTGATCTTTTAATTTTTAAAATTTTCTACTGGGGAGGGAAATTATGGAAAATGTATATTAAAATTTGTGTTTGAATGATGAAAGCTGTCATCAATATTGGCACCTTAAAGCAATAATGTATTATCTGGGTGATTGAAGGTTTAATCAATAAAGAGACAGCACCAGTGGGGCCATCTTTTCATAAAAATAGTGATAAGCTATGTGGTTAGGATTAAAGATTGCTCTGAAAATCATCTTTGCAGAAAAACAGTGGTGAGCAAATGTACAAGTTATATTTTGGATTTTTTTTTTTTTTTAATTCACAGGATTAACTAGATAAGGAGTCTCTGTCTTGCTTATGAACACTAGTAAACAAAATGCGTTTTCATTTCTACAGGTACTTTTAATTGCTGAACAAATCTCATATATCTATCAGCAAGCCATGCTAATTCAATACTTCCATGTGTAACACTTCCATTTAAGACAGGTGTCTTAATTAAAAAAACTAATAATTTTCCAAGTAGAAATACAAAAGCATAATTATCTAATTTGCTAATTGTTCAACTATGTTAATTTGCATACTTGTTAGCTACAACATAAACAAATGGTTTGTATATGTGTGGCCTACTGTTAAAATAATGAAGCCACTCTTGGGAGTAGCATTTTTAAAGTGTGTTAATAGGTGCCCTATAAAAAGGACTCCTTAGTTAAATACAGTTGAAAAATGCTAGGTTACAGAAAATTAAGTAGTTTTGTTTCTGCAGGAGGTCTACGATCCTGGAATGAGATAATATACATCTTAGCTATTGGAAACACTGTGCTCTGCCTCACAAACTACGTGTGGAACCCCCTCCCCACTTTAATGGGAGAAACATCAGGTGCTGTTTGAGAGCTGTTTTAACAATAAGTTGGTCTCACAATTTTTTCTCATGAGTCATTCCATTCAACAAACATTAGAAAGGGAGGAAAATGACCAAAAGAGAAATATGTTTTTGATTTCTGTCTCTGGTCTCTTTGTCTTTGTCTGTCTGTCTCTCTTATAGACACACACACTCAAATATACACACCAGTGCTCTTTATTGATGCTTATGGTAAGCATGCAACCCTCTTTTCTCCCTTTTTATTACAGGCATATTGACAGGCTTGCTACCCTTCAAAAACTATGCAGTAACCCTAACTGTTTGCACTTTGGCTGGCTGTACTGAGAGCTCACATGCATTGAACATCTCTACTCCACAAGAAGGTAAAGTAATTTCAAAGGTCTTGACTTCCACATTTCAGTCATGAATAATAAAATAGGAGAAGAGCTAAATGCTGCAAGGCCATTTGCTGGAAAACCCCAACCTAATTTGATGACAAAGTGCATTGCCAGGCCATAATTGCTCCATTTTTTGGGGGGGTGCGAAAATGAATCAAACTCCATACCCTTTAATGACATGCATCTTTAATAGCTGTAATGCAGATTAATGGGCTTTTTAATTGCTGTTACATTGTTCATGCAAGAGCCTTGTCATTAATATGAAGCATCTGAAAGATTAATGAAAGCTTCCTCATTTTACTATGGCTCAGAAGTAAATCTAGAGACAGTCTGACTAAAAAGAATTGATTGTATGGCACAGTATGAAATTGAGAATCAAACGGTTGATTTCCATGGTCTTTTTTAACTGCTAAACAGTAGCACAGGCAACAATTATTTCAGTATGATGAAACCTCCAAATGCCAATTGAGGCGTTATTAATCACTGCTTAGTTCCTTCCGACTTAAGTCTCACTTCTGTTGTACTTGGAACTTACAAACTGTTGGCATAAATTAAGGTTTCAGAAAGCATATGTTAAGAAGGCAGTGAGAAAGAGAAAATATTTTAGCACGCCAAAGCGAAAGCTTTGCTCAAGCATCAGAATGCATCACTTCAAGAAATAACAGCTCTCAAAACATTTGAAGCATTGTTACTTCACATTTCTCTCTTCTGGATGAGAGGAATTGCACATTTCTTATACTGTCTAGTTGAAAAGTTCTTTAGGAGATTTAAAAGCTTGATCTTTAGGGAAAAAGAGTCAGCCAGTCTTTCTCTCTCTCTCACTTTCCCAGTATCTATATATCCCCGCTTCCTCTTTTCTAAGCACCACTTGCACTGAAGATACGTAACAGAAAGGAAGACATGGGCCCATAGGATGAAACCAGGACAGGATAAAGGATTTTGTAAAATCCTTCTTATGACCCTTTCTATGCTGTATTTTTTTTACCTAAAGCAATCAGACTCCACTCACCTGAACTATGCTGTCAGTGACCCAGCCTCAGCATTTTCTCCATCTGGTCTACTGATAATAGCACTGGTTTTGATGTGTCATTGCATCTGCTGAGGACATGATTATCATCCCCTATTACAAGGACTTTGACCAGCCTCAGTATGGGACAAATGGCCCTACTTTGCATTATTTTCTCTGTATCCACTAAATCCTTTTTCCAGGGTTTACCTGGTACCCTTCATACCAATTTCAAGCTATGCCCCGGAGAAATCCCTGCGCTTGCTTAGTTTACATTTCCTTTTTAATTAATTAATTAATTTATTTATTTATTATGGGAAGAATGGCTGGTCTGAATACACTCCTTTTTTTGTGGGAATTTTTTATTTTTATTTTTTATACTTTAAGTTCTAGGGTACATGTGCACAACGTGCAGGTTTTTTACATATGTATACATGTGCCATGTTGGTGTGCTGCACCCATTAACTCGTCATTTACATTAGGTCTATCTCCTAGTGCTATCCCTCCCCAGTCCCCACAATAGAACCCGGTGTGTGATGTTCCCCTTCCAGTGTCCAAGTGATCTCATTGTTCAGTTCCCACCTATGAGTGAGAACATGCGGTGTTTGGTTTTCTGTTCTTGTGATAGTTTGCTCAGAATGATGGTACTTCTAAATATCCACAAAGTAATTCTGAATTTACTAAATAATAGAGGATTTTAGGAAAATTTTTAAAAACTTTTCGTTCTTAGGACCTCCAAATCATTGACAACTATATGAAATAAACAGCTCTTTTTTTTAAAAAAAAAAAAGTATGCATAAAAGTTTTCATATATAATTGACTAAATTGATTGTGCATGTTCTGGCTATTCCTATCATTGCATACAGGTTTTTAAAAATATCTATTATGAGCCACATTCACCAACATTACTGATCTTAGATCACAAGCTCCTTGAGGCTAGGGGACTCTATCTGCTTAATTTGCTTTAATAAGTACAGTCCCACATAGAGATTACAAATTAATAGTACTTTTGCTGGAGTAACACAACATCAGTGAAGTGAACTAGTGTAAGTACTCCTCATCCACCATTGATACAAATTCTCATAAATATGGGACAGTTATTTAACACTGTTCCTAAAGCAATGACTGACAAGCTGCCCATGAATCGGGAATATTTCCATGCATGGGATTTCAGATCTATTCCATGATTTATTGGTTTGGATCTGAAAAGTTTGAATTAGAAAAGAAAACTAAAATTAGACTCTATAAATCTTTTCTTCCACAGCCCCACAAGAGGTTCAGCCACCAGCAGCCAAATCCCTTCCCAAGTCTTTGCTACTCTCCTGGAACCCACCCAAAAAGGCAAATGGTATTATAACTCAGTACTCTTTATACATGGATGGGAGGCTGATCTACTCAGGCAGTGAGGAGAACTACACGGTCACGGGTAAGACCTCTATAGTTATCAGTGAATTGTAATAGTCTATGTTCAAATCTAAACACACTTACAGTTGGCTCTCGATATCCAGGGGTTCCATATCTGCAAATTTAACCAAGAATGCTTAGAAAATATGTGAAAATAACAACACAACAATTAAAAATAATATAAATTCTAAAAGCATAGTATAACAACTATTTAGATAGCATTTACATTGTATTAGATATTCTAAGGAATCCAGAGATGATTTAAATTGTACAGGAGGATGTGGATGGCCTATATGCAAATACTACACCCCTTTGTAACAGGAACTTGAGCATCTGTGAATTTTGGTATGAGCAGAGGGTCCTGGAACCAATTTCTCATTGATACTCAGGAGTGACTGCACACACACACGCACACACACACACATCAGATAAATAGAGGCTATAGTTATCTGAAAATGTGTTTTTGAAATTGAGTTGCTTATTTTTATCTCCTGTTAATCAGTCCAGTTGTATGATCTTGAAGCTCATATTAGATTTATGGTGAAATTGTAGCTAAAAAAAAATGGAAAAGTGCTCATGTTACCTCCTTCCACCCAGGGCTGTCCTACTGCTAGTTCTGTTCTGTAGACCCCACCACTCCTTACCTAAATCCTTCTAGCAATTACCGTTTCTCAGATGCAGAGGAACCCTGGAAATGCACAAATGTGCTAAGCACAAAGAGCTCAGCACATGACTTCTCTGCCTCCAGCGGACCACACAGGATTGAAATTGAGAGCCAGTGTTTTCCCCAGTCAGACTCACAGTGTCCACTTGGATCAATGACATCATCAAACAAATTCCTCTCTCACATGAGCTATTAAGGTGGTGCAAAAGTAATTGCGGTTTTTGCCATGGAAAGTAATGGCAAAAACCGCAATTACTTTTGCACCACCCGAATACTTTAAAATCTTCACTGATGTATAATTGTCTTAAGACTCAGAAGTGTGACTCAGTGTGGTTCGAATTTTAGATTTGAGAGGAAACATAGTGTATATGCCCATATCATATGATAAAGTGTGATGACACTGAAATACTTATAGTGGTTTTATACTTCATATTATTTTATATACTCTATGTGACTCTCATGTGAGATAGTATTAATCAAATGTTGATTGATGAAAAAAACCAAGGCCTAGAGATATTAACTTCTTCATAAAGGTCATAACAAGTTAGAGTCAGAGGTAGGATGAATTATTTATGAATTCACTCACTGACATTAATGCCAGGTACTAAGGTTGTAATAGGGAACCAGGCCAGACACTGTCCCTCTTCTCTTGGTGCTCACAGTTTCATGGGGACGCATGTAGATGCTGGAGCAAGTCGTGTGAACAGGGCAGTGTATTCATCCAGTTGCATTCTCAGGTTTACATTTTTTTGCCCTCCCCC
Organism: Rhinopithecus roxellana; assembly: GCF_007565055.1. Lineage (NCBI taxonomy): Eukaryota > Metazoa > Chordata > Mammalia > Primates > Cercopithecidae > Rhinopithecus > Rhinopithecus roxellana. Next base: position 66,775,879 of record NC_044556.1, read on the forward strand.
CCCCCGAGTCTGAGAACCTTAAATGGACAAGAACAATTATTTTTATATTTTATTATTCATAATTGGGTAGAGTTCCATAATATTTATTCTACAACGTAGATATTATTTTACACCACAATTTTACAAGTGAAGAAAATGAGGCAAAGAAAGATTAAGTAACCCAAGGTCACACAGCTTGAGTCAGAGGCTTTGATACTAACCCAAGCATTCTGGCTGTGTTGAAGAGTGTGGTCTTAAAAACAAGTGTTTTAACTTGTCTTAGTTTCTGAATTTGTAAAATGGTGTAATCACATTTTTCAATATTTTAAAGAGAATTAGAACTATATATAAATTATATGACATGTCGTTAGCAATTAGTAAAGAGAAGTTATCATTGTTATCTCCTGTACAACACAGAGTTCATTGTAAAAACTGAATAGGTTAATCTCACTCCAACAGTATCTTATGGCATGATTTTAACTAAAAATTATAAACCACAGAAGTTATTTCAGAAAAGATTAAATCACACCATGGAAGGAACTTTACACATATATTAATAATTAACATAAAAACATTTCTGTAAGACCAAGAGGTAACATTGTATATAATGGGATCTCATAAGTTTTAGAACCAGAATAGACATGTCCTCTGAGAATCCTTTGGCTCCCCACGTGTGACACAGGTATGCCCCTGTATGCTTACCGATTACCTTTATGTTACACCACTGCTTTTTGTTTGTGTCATCTTGAATGACTGTTTGTTTGCTCATTGATTTGCCCTGCTGAACCATAATGATCATTAAGGACACAACTATATTTGTTTTTTTCATTACTGCATGTCTTGGACCTATCACAGAGTGGGAATGGAATAAAACGTGTTAAAGGAGTGAAAGAATGAAGTCAGATGTTTCCTGGAAATAAAAAAAGGAACTTAGCAAAGGGGAACTGATGGAGGGTAAGATTAGGGTAGGAATAAGGCAATAGGGAAGAGAGAAAAATGGAAAAGACACAGCCAGCGGAAGAGAAACTAAGATCCTTCTATGTGCAGAAACGAATGCTGAATCAGTCCACAGGGAAGTGGTGCAGCTGACGGCAGGTCTCAAACTGTGGGCCTCGACTCTTTCCAAAATGTACAGAATTCCATATGAGGTTACACTGGGCAAAACCAGAAAAAGAGCAGTGTAGGGAGAAAGGCAAGAATTCACATCAATTTCTACTACCACCTGCAAAATGACACTGAATTCTGTATTTTGGTTGTTTGAATTATCAAGAACACCATGGGAGTACAGGCTCTAATGAAAGATTGTGGTAAATGGCACCATAGTGAATTATTACAATACAAACCCCAAATACAAAGAAAGTGAAATATTTTTAAAGTGCCTACATCCATGTTTTCTTGCTACAGTGGTAGTAGAATGATTCTTCAATGGTTTTCAATCTTTATGTAATATTTTAAAGAATATATCTCCAATATTACCCATAGCATATTTTTTCTGCTGTAGCTTTCTTGGCATTTCATAAGCAACTATGTTCCTTGCTGCTTTCATCCCCAAATAGCTTAAGATATGAAGCATATTGGAACTGCAGTGCTGGTCAAGGAGGGGCAATACACTGAGAAGGTTAAGATGGGGTTCAAAGACGTACATGATTATTCTAACTTCATAGCTAGAAAAACTGAGACCTAGACAGGGTAAGAAATTCTAGTCAGTAATCAGAGGAACTAATTCAAATGCAGATCTGTCTGGCCCCAAATCCTTGTTTTTAATTTATATACATTCTGCTTGTTCCTCATATTTTATTTTTCCTTGCTATAACTCTAAAAGAAAGACCTCAGAACACCTGTATTAGTCTGCTAGGGCTGCTATGTCAAAATAACACAAACTGGGTGACTTTAATGGAAACGTATTTCTCTCAGTCTGGAGGCTGAAAGTCTGAGACCAAGATGTCGGCAAGCTTGATTTCTCCTGGGTCTCTCTCCGTGGCTTGCAGATGTAGCCTCCTCACTGCGTGCACACATGGCCTTTCTTTGAGGTGACTTCATCCTTGGTATTTTTTCCTCTTCCTCTGAGGACGCCAGTCCTGTTGGATGAGGCTCCCACTCTTATGACTACAGATTTTATATCTGTGATGTGGACTAAGTGCAGGTCATTTACATTTTTAAAGTTTACCTATCCTATAGAGACTCTCAGAGAAGACTAAATAGGAAAGGGACTCTGTCTGTCTGAAGTCAGCAAGGGAGAAGGCTGTGGGGAAACTGATCTAGCCATTGGGATGGGCTTTAGCTTTTATGAGCACTTTAAGTCTACACCATGACGTGTATCTATCTACAATCCTATTGGTACTTACCGCTTGTCTTTGTGTCAGGATATTTGTGACCTAATATCTTTTCCACACTGAGTGGTTTGTGGGTAAGACTTCTATTCATGATGTCTGGTGTTTTCAGTAATAGTGTCAGTTTAGGTCTACTAGAGTGGATCTATACAGAGATGAAATGTCTGTTCATAGAGAAACTGAGAAATGGAAGACAGAATCTACTAGATTGGGAAAATAATTGATAATATCTTTAATTATAAAAGTGATACATTCTTACTGAAGATAATCTAAAACATGCAGTCTCGTAATACCTGAGAATCCTGTCATATAGAAACTCTTAATATGTGATGGAATTCCTTCTACTACTTTATTCATGTTAACAAAATTGAACTATAACCTGTGTATGATATTGAATATTTACATGTTCCCTTATTATGTTATGACTATATCCTATCATTAAACATTTTTCTAAAAATATTTTTAAATATTTTGAATAACATTATATTCCATCTCATATAACATATAATAGATATTTATTAATGCACTTAATCATTTGAGCAATAGTATCTAATCTATCTCTATTTTAAATATTTTGAGATAGATATTCTTATACACAAACCTCTTTGCTAGGTTCCTAGAAGAATAGCTAAGTCAAAGGTAATGAACATTTACAGAATATTTGATACAGTTTGTCACATTATTTCCAGGGAAGTTATCAGCAGTGAATTATATATTCTTAAATGTTTGATTATTTTACAAAAAGTTATTTTATTTTTATTTGCATTTTAAAGTACTAGTTATAGTGAATACTTTTCTGAATAATGATTAACCTTTTATATTTTCCTTTCATTCATCTAATCACATTCTTGATGAGCAAAAATTTACTTGGGGTAAGGAATAACTTTGAGATTTCTCCACGAGCTACCCTGTTTTTTTCTGGTTACAATCACCTGCACTGTTTAAAATGTTTTACCTTCTACAATATCAGAAACTTCCCTAATAACTTGGTTTAATATCACCTCCTAAATATTCAAAGTGTCAACAATTTTTTTCTCACTCCTACTCCATTTACTTGTAGTTTCCTTTTAAGTTTCCACATAGAATCGACATTATTCCTTTATGCTTTGCCAATGGATCTTGCTGCCATGGTGGGCACAAGCAAAGTAAATGCATTTCAATTCAGAAGGCACTTAGCATCCAGGTGGCTTGGAATTTTTTTCTTCTTTCTCTTAAATATGAAGCATTGAAAGTCAAAGGCATTGCTGCACCTTGAGTTAGTATAAAATATATTTTAAAATGCATACAGTTCAAATTTTTTACCTTGCATAGGCCATAAGCTAGTAGTATGGTGGGTCAGTTCTGACACTGAAAAATGAATCCAGTTAGAGAACCTCCCGAAGGCTGTTGATGTTTGCTATAATAAATAGCACACACTTTAAGTCAAACTTTTTCATTCTGTATTCAAAGGTAATGGATTTTTCGTAACCATAGTAACCTTGGTGTATTTCTGGATAAATACATGAGGTATATACATTCTAGTTTTATTTTTGAATATAAACTACCACATTATGTATTACTAATAATATGAAAAATAGGATGTAGGTTAGTATAATGACAGCTTAAACTAGTATGCATTTTTCTTCTGCAAAAAATAAATATTTATCAAAAGTATAGGTTCAATTAATTTTTCTCCCAGTTTTGTGGTGTTCTGGTGGTGCCATTTATCTTTTTTTGCAAGATCTCCATTAATCTCTTATTTCTGTCCCATAACAGATTTTTAAGAATTTTGAGGTAAAAACAATTGTACTTTAAAGCTTATGATTAAGAACATAATCGAAAGATTGAAGGACCGATATTGATATCACTAGCAGAGCTATTGTGGGCCACTTAAGATGTGTGTATACAGTACATTCCTAAACAAGTAGAAAAAAAGGAATCCTTCATGAGACTGTTCAACATACCAGGATTGTTTCAAAGTTCAGGCTGGATAGCATCTGATTGATGATGACTATCCAGACTGTAGCCAACCAGATTATTCCCATTTTAAACGAGCACCCTACCAGAAACTGACCATTTTTAAGAAGTTTATAAGATATCTCCAAAAAGCCTACAAACTTTTTAGAAACAAAAATAGCAAGATGGTGCTAATCAGGATAAGTCTCCACCAAACACGGCAAGGAGGTTTATGAGAGTCGTGCTGCCTGGTCAGAAAAGACTAATCTGAATTGCTTCTGGTTAAGCCAACCTAAGCCATTGCTGTGGATAATGACTAGAATTCCAAAGGAGGAAAAGTTAATAGGGACATTATAGAAAAATAACAACTATCTCACACCAAGCCATAACACGTGTGTATTTTCAAGTGTATCATCTGATAAATCTACATAATCATCTTATAGTTAAATAAAAGTGACCGATATCTAGAACCATAGATAGCATCTTCCCACTGCTGCTCCACCAGGACCTGGATTTCTGTCACTAAGACTGAGGCAGTAAGATATAGATAATAGCAATGTAATAAGTGTGTGTGTGTGTGTGTGTGTGTGTGTGTGTGTGTGTGTAACTGAGAGACAAAAAAATAGAGAGGATAGAAAGACAGATGTGGGCAGGGGGAAAGAGGGAGGAAAAGTGGATAAATTCTGGTAAAATCATATAGGCAATAATTATTTATGTCTAACCAACTAAAAGTGCTAAAACTTTTTTTGGTCTTATTTGCCAAGGTCAAAGAAAACGATGTCTAAATAGCAAAATAGAAATGCTCATCTTAAACCTTCCAAACACTTAAGTCTTACGATGAGAAATTTATTGACGAAGAAGTTGTATTGCTTATGGCACAATAAAAACACATTTAAAGGTTAGGCACTTCTATCCAAGCGTTATAAGGAACCTTATCAGCACTCTACAAATTTGAGCGAAATTATACTCATTCACACCAATCGCTTACAAAAGGTCTTTTCTTAGCAAAATAGAATTTTACTTTAGCCTAGATATTTTCTTTATTTTGCATATTTAAATATCACATTGCAGTACATTGAAATAACTCCTCTTACACAAAAATACTAGAATGCTATTAACACTCCTATGTTCTGTTACAAGCTCTAATATTAATAAGGCAGAGCATGTGAGGATTTCCAGGTAAGACGATGGTCTCATCCATGAGTCACCATGCCACTCTATTACAAACGAGGTCATACCATGTTTCCCTTTGATGTCACAGTCGTATAGTATTAAACTGTACAAAGTCTGAGAAACTTTCAGGACAGGAAGGAACAAAAGTCAAGCTATGCAATGAGCTGGAGCCTTCAAAGCCAAATTTCTAAGCTACTAACTCTGTGACCAGAGACTCCAGAATAGTTGTTCAAGGTTGTTCTATATACCAGATCTTTGGGTTAATGAACAATGAATGCTATACTCTCAAGAGTCTTATTCATCAAGCAACAAAGGGTCGAATGAAATGAAATAACTTGTACAGAATGTTTGAATATCAGTTGTGGTTAGCTTTAAACAATACAATCTAAGTTCATTATTCCATTAAGGTGCTTCTATAATGCACCTGTATGTGAAAAAATAAAATATGTTTAAATTTACATTTTAAGACTCATACCCAAATATTATATCATCTGTTAACCTAATTAAGGAATATTATGTTCATAAATGATAGGGAAAGATTCTATGATTTAAGGGATTTTAGAAGAATAGTGGGAATAATATTCAGTTAGAAAAAGCAATGGAGTTAAATGCTGGAAAGATAATGGAATGTGTCCTTCAATTGAAAGTGTTACAGATAGAGATGTCCTGTTATTCTGAGCATTTTGAGAGTTGCTATTATTTTTTATGTATGTTTTAAAATGCTTAAATTGAGTTATAAATTAATACAGAAAAGTGGACACATCTTAAGGGTACAGCTTGCTGGATATTTACAAATGAAACACATCTATGGAATCTGCACCCAAAGCAAAAAAACAGAACATTATCAGCACCCTGTAAAGCTCCTCATTTTGTGGCCTCAAATCTTGACTCAGGCCTCAAATCTTTCCTGACTGTTGACACCATAAACTGACTTTGCTAATTTTGTACTTAATATAAATAGAATAAGGAACTGGAGGAGGGTCTTCAAAAAGCTTATGGAAAATGCATATTATGAAAAATGCATGGATTTCATTTTTTTCCACCAAACTAAACTCATGCTAACTTGTTAAAACATGCCTGAACAGGATCTAGTTTGAGGCAGTAAGAAAGATAAGACATTAGTCTGAAACGAGCCCCTATCAGGCAACATGAATTCAGTAAAATTGAAACAAGAACAAATAGCAAATTTCTGGTGAAGCTTGCTTAGAAGAATAGTGAAATCATTGATGTTTTACAAAAAGGTTATGAGGACAATGCCCCAAAGATATCAGCAGTTTACAAGCGGATAACTCATTTTCCTTAAAGGACCAGGAGCAAGACAATAGTAAAGATGAAGCCTGCAGTGGCAGACCATCCACATCAATTTATAAAGAAAAAATTTATCTTGTCTGTTTCTTAATTGAAGAGACCAAAAATTAACAGAAGAAACAACCAACATCATACACATATCAGTTGGTTCACTTTGTACAATTCTGACTGAAAAATTAAAGTTGAGGACATTAACCTTAGCAAGCTAACACAGGAACAGAAAACCAAAAAGCACACGTTCTCACTTACAGGTGGGAGCTAAATGATGAGACTCATGGACACATAGAAGGGAACTACACACACTGGAGCTTTTCAGAGGGTGGAGGGTAAGAGGAGGGAGAGGATCAGGAAAAAAAACAAACTAGTGGATACTAGGCTTAATACCTGGGTGATAAAATAATCTGTACAACAAACCCCCATGACACAAGGTTACCTATGTAACAAGCCTGCACTTGTACCCCTAAACTTAAAATAAAAGTTTTTTTAAAAAGTTGAGTGAACTTTCTACTTAGTGGGTGCCAAAACTGTTGCACCCAGATCAGCCACACACAAAAGTAGAGTTTTCAATGGAAATTTTAAACAGGTAGAATCAATATCCTGAAGTATTTTATCAAATAATTGTAATAGGAGATGAAATATGGCTTTACCAGCACAATCCTGAAAACAAAGAATAATCAGAGCAATGGCTACTAAGAGGTGGAAGTGGTTCAGTCAAGAGCAAACGTCATGGTAAATTTTGAGGGGGATGCTTGAGGCATTTTGCTTGTTGGTTTTCTGGAGGGCCAAAACACAGTAACATCTGCTAATGATGAGAGGGTTTTGAGAATGTTAACCAAAGCTTTAGCATTAAAATGCCCGAGACAGCTTCACTAGAGTCCTTCTTCACCATATGATGCCCCTGCTCATTCCTCTCATTGAACGTGAGAAATTGTATGACAGTTTTCATGGAAAATCCTTAGGATCTTACAGTTCTGATTTGGTTCCTTCTGACTTATTTTTGTTTCCTGATCTTAAAAAAAATCTTTAAAAAGTACCCATTTTTCTTCAGTTAATATTGTAAAAAAGACTGCATTGACGTGGTTAAATTCCCAGAACCTTCAGTTATTCAGAGATGGACTAAATGGCTGGTATCATCATTTACAAAAGTGTCTTGACCTTGATTAAGCTTATGTTGAGGAACAAAGTTTATATTTTTATTTTTTAATTCCATTTTCCATGAAAATTTTGTAGTTTCCTTGTATGTTCTTTTCTGTCACTGTCTTTTTTTAAATATGTAGGAGGGAGAGTAAATCAGTGCAACATTTTTTTGTGTTCCTATACTTACATTCAGAACCCTCTGATCTACAGGCAGTTGCTAAGATGGTCAGTTGTTAAATTCTTGTCTTCCAGAAAGCCATTGGAAAATTTGCAAAATGAAACATCTACCTCTTTCTCCAAGTCCAGATCTCGAAAATAATTATGGAAATGCTTCATCTGTGCAATTAGAATTTAGCACATGAAGTCACTGACCCGTGTACACTAGCAACAAACAAACCAAATAAACCATTCTGAGTTTCCAACAATGTAATGTTGTGTGGCCATAAAGTTTATGATGCTATAGAAAAATATTTAATTTGGAAAGATAATAACAACAAATATTTTACAAATATTTGAGTCTAATTCATTAAAATATATATGTATATACATAGATACATATACATAGATATGTACAAATACACATATAGGTATGTCTACATACAGATGTATACCAAAATATTAATAGTGATTGTCTCTTAATAATGGGATTCTGGTATTACTTTTTTCTTTTCCTTGAGAGTCTTTCAATCTTTTAAATTGTCTGCAGTTTAGATATTAGAAATCAGATTTTTTTGGTAATATTTTTCCCAATTTTAATGTATGTGATAAAATTGATAGAAAGGAAAGACATTTCAGGAACCTGACTACACTTAACCATTAATACTTATCTCTAGTTTTCCCTAGTTTTTGCCTTATAATCAGGTTGATCATCTTACTAATTTCCTTCTAGCCAATACCATAGATGACAGATACCATACCTCTAGCACTATCTACCACCATCAAAACGTTATGTATATTTGATGATCTACCTCAATTCCCATGTCTTCATTTGATTCATAGACTCTTTCATATCATTTTCCTACACATTTGTCATTTGGACACATTCTGTCTTGCAATATTAACTTATTTTAAAAGGAGTAAAATCTTGATTCAAAATAAGAATGTAAGTGCATTAGGTACAGTTATTATGTCATTATTTATTTTCAAAATTTCTGTAATATCTAACATAGGAATAAAGACCCAACTGGCATCCAACAAACTCACTGAATTGAGTTGAAACGAATTAAGTTGAAAAAATACTAAGAATCAGTAAATTATTATTTTAGAGAAATTAACAATAAATATCAATGCATAATTTGGATGTAATTAATATGCTAAATTTAGTAAACAGTTTTATCTAGGTAGGTTATTCCTGTAGCTCAGGACTTTCATTTAATCATCCAATATGTAGCAAATATATATCAATATTTGTTGTTGTTCAATTATGTGTTTTAGTTTGCTAGGACTATTGTAACAAAGTAATACAAACTAGATGGCTTAAACAACAGAAATTGACTGTCTCACAGTTCTAGAGACAAGGAGTCCCAGATTAAGATGTTGGCAAGATTGGTTTCTTCTGAGGGCTGTGAGGAAGAATCTATTTCATCCCTCTCTTCTCGTTTTGGTCGTTTGCTGGTGACATTTGGCATTTCTTGGTTGTGTATTTATCACCCCAATCTCTGCCTTCATCTTCACATAATGTTTTCCCTGTGTGCTTATCTGTGTACAAATTTCTCCTTTTTATAAGGACACGAGTCATAGTTGGATTTGGACCCACCTTGTTGACCTCATCTGAAATAATTGCAACTGAAGTTCTAGGGGCTAGGACTTCAACATACGAATTTTGGGGAGAACACAGTTCAACCTGTAACTCTAGTGCTGTGCATTTGATGCTGTGATTAATAACATTCTAAAACTTTCCTCAAATTCCTAAAACATATTAGAGAACTTAAGGTATCTGTTCAAAATCAGTTTTAAGATGGATATGACCCATGACAACAATAAAAAAATTTTAGAAAATGTGATAATCAATTCCATCTGGAATGCTCCCAGCCTTATTTTTTGCATTTTCACAATCACATCTCTTACTTTCCTGGTTTGTTTTCTTTGATTCCTTATAGGAGTAGGAGTGATTAGTTTCCTAGTGCTGCTTAATACAATACCCCAAATGGCATGCCTTAACACAATAGAAATTTATTTTCTCAAAGTTTGGGAGGCTAGAAGTTTGAAATGAAGGTATCGGTAGGCCCATGGTCTCTCTGAAAACTGTAGGGGAGAATCCTTCCTTGCCTATCCCGCCCTCCAGTGGTTTCTGGCAGTGAGTAGTATTCCTTGGTTTCCAGTTGCATCACCCCAATCTCTGCTTGTATTATTATATAGTGTTTTCCCTTCTTCTAAAGTTATCTCCTCCTCTAAGGACCAGTCATATTCAATTTAGAGCTCACCCTCTTTCAGTATGATCTCAACTTACTTTCATGACATCTGCAAAGACCCTATTTCAAATAAGGTGACATCCACATGTACAGGGAGTTAAGATATGTACATATATTTTGGGAGGACAAAATTCAACCCACTACACCTCCATTGACTTCACAACTACTTTGCCATTCGATTGAAACTGTTCTCACCTAGGTTGTCAACGTTCTGATAGTCTCCAATTCAGGGACAGAGTGGAGGTTGTATAATCCATGATGTTTTGTTGATGACTCCTCCATCACAGAACAGTCTTCTCTTGGTGTCTGTGATATCTCACCTTCTCAATTTTCCCTGTTACTGTTCAAGCTCTGGTGTGGTATCTTCCTCTTTTTCTTCCACCCACAAATGTTGGTTTCCCCCAGGATTCCTCTTGCAACATTCCACACAATCTCCCTTTGATGACTCCATAGTACTTGTCTTCAGACATTTTTCCTAAGCCACGAACATTTTTCTCACTGCATATTGGGCACTTCTGCTACAAGTGTTTTTACTCCAACTCCTTAAAACTGAATTTATTTTATCTGCCACATCCTACCAATGTACTCTTTATTCTGAATTTTTTCTCTTAGGAAAAGTAACACCATTCTTTTTCCCAAACAAAAACCTGAAATTAATCTTTGATTACTCCTCCTTCATCCTTCACATCCAAACATTTTTGCTGTTCTTGTTTTAAGACAGGGTCTTCCTGTGTCACCTAGGCTGGATGGAGTGCAGTGGCGCATTCACAGCTCACTGCAGCCTCGACCTCCTGGGCTCAAGTGATCCTCTTGCTTTCAGCTCCCAAGTAGCTAGGGCCACAGGTGCATGCCACTGCACCTGGCTAATTTTTTATAGAGATGAAGTTTCACCATATTGCCCAGGCTTGTCGTGAACTCCTGAACTCAAGAGATCTGCACATCCAATCTTAAAATCCAAACTCCTGTTGGCCTATTACACTTATCACCTGGCTCCTATCTACTTTCTTAGCCATGTATCATTCTTTTATTCTCACTTATTTCTACAACACTACATTGGTTTTCTATTTCTGTTGGTTGGTTGTGTGAAATATAACATGCCTTTTCCTACATGCAGACTTTTGAACTTTCTGTTTACTCTGACTGGAATTTACTTTCCCCAGTTCTTTATGTGGCTGAATCACTGTCTTCCTTGAGTTCTCAAATCTTGTAAAACCTTCTCTATATTAGTTAGAATAACCTAGATGTTATAATCATACACACATATACATACAGAGAAATGATAGTTTTTAATAGTGAAAACACAATAAAAGTTTTTCTTTTTCACTTAGCATTGAGTGCATACAAAGTTTGGTCCACATAGTTTCCTTTTTCTGCACAGTCATTCAGGAATGCAGGCAGAGGCAGATTCTGTCTTATTTAACACATGACTTCCAAGTGAGCTCTGGAGTTATTTACATTGCTATGGCAGATGAGGAACAGGATTGAGAGATCATCATGGCAGATTGTCACGGGCCAGGCCTGGGGGTGAAAATGTTGCCCCCGCCCACATTCCAATGACTATAACTCAGTTTCATAGCCACATCTAACTGCAAGGGAGAGTCAGTAGTCAGCTTAAAGCAATACCTTATACTAACTCAAAGTTCTATAAATCAGAAATTTGGGTGGATTTAATTGAGTTCCTAATTAGGGCTTTACAAGGCCAAAATCAAGAGTTGGGGCAGTTTGGGCTCTCATCTGAAGGCTCTGGGAAAGAATTCACTTCTAGGCTAATTCAGTTTGTCAGCTGAATTCAGTTTCTAGCAGTGGTAAGGCCGAGGTCCCTGTTTCCATGCTGACTGTCAGTCATGGGCTGCTATCAGCTTCTAGAGGCCACCTCAGGTCCTTTCACATGACTCCCTCCATCTCAGTGATGGGGAACCTACAGGATATCCAATCCCTCTCATGTTTCAAATCTCTCTGACTTTTGCCTCCAGCTGGAGAAAACACTCTGCTTTAAATTGCTCATAATTAGTTTGCGCCCACCAGGATTCATTTTCTTTTCTCCATATAAGGTAAGATAATCATAAGTGTGATATCTCATCAAATTCACAGATTCCACCCACACTCAAAAGGGGGAAATTGTATACAGGTGAGTGTCACTGGGAGTCATTCTTAGAATTCTTCCTACCACAAGGTTCAAAAACAGAATCATCCAAGCATGGCTCTTACTCACCCTGTGACCTTGCTAAGCCTTGGTTTCCTGGTAGGAATGGTAACAACGTTACCTACTTTAGGGATTTAGTATAAAAATCCAATGTGATAATGCATATAAAAAGATAAGTATAGGTACTGTAACTCTTCTAGAAATGGTCAATGATCAACAACCCATGCTATTAGTTGCAGAAATAATGAAATTATTGTTATAACATCATAAATATTCTTAATGCAAAACATCCCCTGCGTGCAAAAAAAAGCATGTCTCTAAATTTCATGTTCAATTTAACTCAGGAAATATTTGTTGAGCAGGTACTATGTACATCAGAGGTTAGAAATTACGTATATAACTAAGATGTTGTCATTCTGCCTCAGATCATTCCCAATTCAATTGCTTAAAGAGAAATACACAAAGCTAAATAGAATGCTGTTCAATCTGTGGTAAATTCTGTAACATGTGTGACAACAAAAGAGAAGGATTCAACCCAGTTTGGAAGATAAAGTGTCACAGAGGAAGTGAATTTTTGCAAGCTTTAGAGTCGAGTTTCAGAACTGAGGAACAGGCAAATATAAGGACCATGGTTGCATAGTCAGAAGGCACAGAACTATTAATGCACATTTCACAAAAATTAAAGAGGGAAGAGTTTAATATGACTGTACACCCTGGGTAAGTAGTAATCAATAGTGAGAAGCAAGGTGGGATTCAGATTATCAAAGGTGCTAAGTTATGTTGAGATATTTAAACTTTGTTCTGAGGCAAGAGAGAACCATTGAAGGATTTTCAGTAATACCATGAGACAATCAGTGCTTTAGAAAACACATAATTGGAACATAGCTGTGCTTCAACATAGTGAAGACTGAGTCTGGGTAACTGTTTTCTCCATTTAGTAGGTGCAAGGACAAGTGGGTAGGAACACTAAATGCTGAGAAGCTAATTGGACTTAACAATACAGATGGCAAAAGGATGAGGAGAGGAGAGAAACGCATTACGTTTATTTGTTAACAGCTCTATTGTATTGTATTTATGTGCGTTAGTCAGTGTAAAATAAAATCTGCTTATTTTAAATCCTTTTAAATAGTGTTTAAATATTTCCTGATGTCACAATCTGCTAAAGTATTTACCCTTGGTACAGATTTCCATTAACCTTGTTGTAGATACTAAGCCTATAGCCATATATTTATAGGGGGCTAAATTATGGGGTAAAGCCTAGTGACATCATTATAAAAGCACATCTGGATCAGCTTTAGGGTCTTTGTCTTTCTATCCGATTTATGAAATTTGGTAAACTATAGGAGAATACCATTATTAACAGCCCCTGAATTCTCAGATTATGAGGGTGTCCTTTCTCTCAAAATAAAGGAAAAGAGGGAATAAAATCTCTAAAGCTGTAAATGATATAGAGAAATGCCCAGTACACAGATATCAGGGATATTAGGGGAATCCAGTTGTGTTACATATACAAGAAGAAAAAAAAAAGACAGAAATTAAATTCAAAGTATTATTTCCTCATGTCTTTTGTCAGTATTTTTTTAATTGTTTTTTAGACAGTCTATATAAATCCTTTGGTTCCCTAAAGGACAAAATTCCTTTGATAATTTTATAAATTCTTTTCTAAATAGTATCTCTGTATTATAGATAAAAAAATTAATACCTAGGAAAGCTCAGGTCACTTCTTTCAGTTGAGGAACGACTGACTTATTGATGGAACTGGAAAGAAAACTTTTTTTCACTCACCCCAATATTTGATAACTATCCTAAATTGAAAATGTCTTTAATGGTGTATTTGATTTTGTCAGTGTATTTTGACTTATATATATCATATATATCACATATCTGTGATATATGTATCATATATATCATATGTATTATGTATCTGTAATAAATCTATATCTATCTATCTATCTATCTATCTATCTATCTATCTATCACATTTTCTTTATCTATTCTATCAGTGATGGGCATTTAGGTTGATTCTATATGTTTGCTGTTATGAACAGTGCTGTGATGAACATTTCTTTTGATTTTTATTGTCTGTATTAGGACATCATAACAGGGCCGTCTTAATACCATTAACAATGCATCATGCTCTCTGGTAATGGTTTTGTGGCTGAAGTCTAAATAGCTTAAGTGCCCTATCTTATTCATTTGTACATATTTAATATCTATAATAACTACTATTTTCTGGACACTAAGAGAATTGCTGAAAATACAGTGGTAAACTTCAGTGACCCTATATATCCTGATTTGTACACTGTCTTATCTTCTGTTTCAGTTACCTTGTTTAAATCTTGTGGCTATATGACACTAATAAAAGTAACCAAATTTGTAATAAATAGCATCACAAACATTTCATTGTGCTTGAGAGTGTTTCAAAGGTATTGATTTTTCTGGCCATACACACACATATATAACATAACATAATGTAATTAAAAATGTAATTTACATCACTAGACTACTATTTAAACAAGTTATGGCTAATAACTAATATGTACACAAAATATTATGTGGACACAATAGAACAAGCAAATCTTTATCAATAGGAGACTATCTTCAAAGTATATTGTAAAACACTTGTGCAGAAAAGTATATTCTATATTCTGCTAATGTTTACTTGTTTGGTTGTATGTATGTAGACTATATCTGGAAGCATACATATAAATCCAATAATTGCTAAGCTCCTAGGAGGAAACTGGGTAATTGTGACACAAAGGTAGAGAGAGTCTTAATTTTTATGTAAGGTTTTCTGTACATTTTAGCTATTGCACCATGAATATATATTAATGCATTATTCATTCAAAATTAAGTACAATTTAAAAATAAAACTACTACAAAATGGTAAATTTTAAATATTAAAGAAAATATGGAAAAATATAAAGAAAAATTAAAATTGTCCACCATTTTACCTACCAGACACAATCACTAATTATATTTTGGTTTATGCATTTAAAGTCTGATTTATTATTATTATTATTAAGGCACAGATACAAGCATATAATTGGGACCAGACTGATTTACAACCTTTACCACTTTGTAGTATACTAAGCATATTACCAAATTACTTTCTCAGCATTCTTCATGTAACATTTTGTGTATGTGCATTTTAAGTTCTTTAAAATTAATACCACAAATGTTTGTGCATTATTTAAAACGATACATTCTTCTTCCTATTTTGTAAATGCTTTAATATATATTAAGGATGCTAACCATTTGCATGCACTTTATATGACAGTTTTTTTTACCACTTTGTCTTTCGTATGTTTTTACTTTGTTTATGGTGGTTTTCAAATGAAGACATCTTTAAAACTTGCAGTCAATTCAAATTTAGATATGTTTTCCACCATAGTGTCTTCTTAAATAGAAAAACTTAGATTTTCTTCACTTCAAGAATAGATAAATATTTCCTGAGATTTTCTTTGATAATTTATACTTTCAAAAATATTTTCACATGTTCCAGCTTCTGTGAATATTTTAATTTATTATTTATTTATTTATTTATTTATTTATTTATTGAGGTGGGGTCTCACTCTGTCGCCCAGGGTGGAGTGCAGTGGCATGATCTTGGCTCACCACAACCCCGCCTCCTAGGTTCAAGCCATTCTCCTGCCTTAGTCTCCTGAGTCGCTGCGATTACAGGCGAGCACCACCACACCCGGCTAATTTTTTTATTTTTAGTAGCGACAGGGTTTCACCATGTTGGTCTGGCTGGTCTGGAACTCCTGACCTTAAGTATTCCGCTCACCTTGGCCTCCCAAAGTGCTGAGATTACAGGCATGAGCCACTGCACCCAGCCACTTCTGTGAATCTTTAAATTACCCAGTGATGTGTATAAGGGTTCAAATTTTATTCCCATTTTGTCAATGAAGAAATGGAGACTCTAAAAACTTATTTGATATGCCCGAAATCATAAAGCTAGTTAACGTCATAGCTAGGACTAGAATTTTGGTGTTCATATAATGTTCTGACTCCCAAATCATAAATCTCTACCAGATGTTTAAAGTAAAAGAATGATGGGAAATTTCATTAAATTGTTAATTATATTCAGTGGTTTCAAAATATTAATACAACATTGATATCTTTAGTGCATTATCAATGTATTCTTGAAGACAACATGTCAATTAAATTGTCTCTTATTCAAATGTTAACTTCAGTTTTTAAAATTTAAAGCTAGTCTGCTGATTTTCAATAAGAACTGTCTAATATTGTGAACTCATAAATTTGAGGAGATAAAGGTAGAAAGTATAGGTCTGCAAAGTGTAGCATTGATAAAGAGGGGCCATTTCTTCCAAGTCAGTAAAGAAAAGTAATGCAATACAAAGTGGAATTTTTGTGATTCTACTGCAACATGACCTTATATCATCCCTGTTTTAATTAACTATGGACCCAAAATAATAATGTATCCTTCTAATCCACTCACAGGAATGGTAGGTATATTAGTTAGCTAGGGCTGCCATGACAAAATACAGACCTAGACAAGGGCATCCTGTTTGCTTGGATGAAAATTCCATTCCCATGTTTACCATACCTTCCACTCTCATTCAAACCTAGAACGGGAGAAAAAGAGTTCGAGTTAAAAAAAATTCCAATAGAGTTTAGGGAAGTTTGTCTCATATACCCCGACTTTAAAAGACTATTTTGCAATGACAATATTCTTGTATTGCCCTCTCAACTTTTCCCCTCCCTATTGTATACACAAGCCCAGCAACTTCTAGGAATATACCAGCACATATGCAAATATTTGAATATCTATTTCATGTAGGGAGATTAGAAAGTCACTTTCTGCCACTTGTGTAGCTCCATTATGCAGAAATCAAGAGGATGCAGATCATAAATCCTATTAGGGTGGAACTCTGGGTGTCGAAAAGACTATATAGATAATTTTAAGAGATTTCCCCTTGGCTGAATCTTTGCTATAAAGTTAAACATGGTTTTTAAAATATAAATCAAATAAATGGTTTCCATAAAGGCACATACCTTTACCGTAAACTGAACTCCGACAAACTTTTGAGTGGACATTTCTCAAATACAGCATCTATTGACAACTTCTTCTGAAAAAAACATTTTATAAAAATTGAAGTTTGGCTTGCATGTTTTCATACTATGTGGTTTTAATGAGAGTTATATTCCACTCTATCACCATAAATAAATATGTGGCTTTAAAAGATAAGTTGTAAATAAAATTAGCTCATAAATACTAACACTAACCAAACATTAATCACAGAATTTAAGGAGAATATCAGAGTAATTCAGAAAATAAAAATCTTGTCAAATTACTACAGTAAAAGCTCTGAGAAAAGTTCATTGTAATTTCAGTGATACTAAGGCTACAGACCAAATATAAACTTAGAGACAAAGATATTTAGTCTAAGACAAATTAAATGTGTATATATTAATTTATTTTCTCTGTCTGATGGGCAGAGAAGCCCATCAATAATCTGAATTTATATTTTATTAATACTCTCATGATTTACTTTTATGTGTGATTTACTGTGTAATATAAAAAAAGAGCTTGAAAAACTGAGATTGGAGGGCAATAATAAAATATTAATGCTACTATTATCTTGAATTTTGTATCTATACATGTTTAGATGTTGTTATCCTATTTGAAATTTGTTACTAATCAGTGAAACTTTAGTATTTACCTAAATTAGTTCTTCTTATAGGTAGCTCAGTCTCCACAATAGGAGATAGACTATAATTTGTACTTTCGCATAAAAATTCTTCTAAAATCATTCACCATTTTATATTGTAATTTACTGAAACAATATAAAGTGGCTTAAAATCATTGGTATATTATAAAAACCTATGTCAGATAAAACATGACATCTGTGAAGTTTGGGAATTATAACCCAGAACAATGTATAATTCAAAACAGATACCTGAAATTATCTTGTACACATCTCACTATCTGATATCTCATCACATAAAACACATAGTAGATACACAAAGTAGTTGTGCAGTAAATACTTGTGGAATGAATAAATGAAGGAATGACAAAAATGCTTTTCCTCAATGTGCTAAGTCAAATACGTGTTTCCTTTTATAAAAATTTAACTATTTGTTTTAGATTTAGCGGAAAAAAATGTATACTGAAATTTACATAATTATATAATACATATTTTTAAAGTATTATTCGCAGTATTTATGAGCATTCATTAATGAGAATGGCTTCTACATAAAAAGATCAGTTAGCCTCTGCTATTTTTGATAATGATTTAAACTTGTTAATTCTTACCTATGCGCATTCTCCTTTAGAAAATTCTAGTATGACCACTTGTTTTATGTTATCCTCACAACAATTGTAGGTGTAGATGTGATAAATAATATACTCTTCCCATTCTATTTTTCTTTCTAACAAATAAGAAAACTGAGGCCTAAAGCTCCGGTGATTCACTCATGTTTACACAAATAACTCTAAACTGGAGCTCAGCTTTTGCTAATTCTTTGTCTTCTCTTTTGTTTTGTTTCTGTTTCATTTTGTTTCCCTAAACCGTAATGCCATCTAATAGTTTTTAAAGTTTGTCTGCCTGCTTTTGCAACAGTTCTTAGCTTTCCACAATAGCAAGTGCATCAAAGAAGAAAAAGGAAATTGATTATATGGTTATTAATCAATCTCAGATATGGCTAGTATCACCTTTATCAGTGAAACTTACAACAATCTCAGTTTACGTCAGTCTTTTATCCCAGTGTTTAAAGTTTTAAGGACTGAGTTGGGAATGTGAGGAGTCTTTTGCTTTACATTTTGTACTCTACTAGTTTTAATTTTTCACCGTGTGCATACATCTAGCACCCCAACCTTTAAAGAACTAGTTTCCTGAAAAAAGAAAAATGCAAATCATTGTACAAATAAAAGCATAATCCCTTTTATTAATTTTTAGCTAACAAATACATAATACTATCCTATTCCAGGTACTGTTTTTAAATGACTTACATCTAAATGTAATGTTAAAGCATACTTTTGATGTCCATAAATATAGCCAAGCAGTCCTAGATTCTGAGAAATTATCTTCCATCTACTGTATATAATTATTTAGTATTTTCTAATTTTTATAAAATAGGATTTGTGTGTAAGTATATTCTTACTCAAATGAAGTTTTGTTATTTTTCTCTCCTCAAGGTCAATAATAATATCTCACTCTATCTTTTGTGTCTGTTGTTTTTTGATTTCTTTCTTTCTTTTTTTTTTTTTTTTTTTTTTTTTGGTCTGCTTTGAACAGTTTTTAAGAGGAAAAGAAGAAAAGATTGTTTGGGGGTTATATAAAAAAAGGGAGAAAGAGACCCAAATCTCCTGTCTCTTTTATCACCTACAAACTGTATTGATTTTCACTTTCCTTTCCTAAATGCATGCTTTAAAGACATTGTCCATCTAAGAAACATGCAGAGCCCCAAAGCACAAGTTTTGATGTAGTGAGCACCCATTGATTGCACTTTGAAGTTGATATAGATCAACAGAGGACAGATAGATCAGGTAGATATATGGATATAGATAAAGAGAGATTTACCTTGAATTTCCCTAGATCCCATTAATCTGAATGTACAAATAAGTCTCATTAGTTCTAATATTTGTATTTCACTGCCTCATTGCCCTCACCAGCTGTAGATGATCTCTGCCTCCAACAAACTAATCCTCATGCATTTCTGGGGAGTCCATATGGGTTTTCTCACTTGCACTTAGGATCAAGCTGGACACCAATTGGCTAAGTGCCATAGTTACTCCACTGGGCATCTCCATGTCCCTTCTCTGGATAAACCCCATCATCTATGGGCATAAGGAACACTGCTATTCTTCCACTGCTGCTCTACCAGGCACCTGAGTCTCTCCCACTACTGTGCAAGGTGGAATAGTTTTCCACCAGGGGTCATGTTAGATATTCCTGGTCAGGTGAGTACCAGGACTGCTTTGCTAGGTAGAGCTGTCCCAGTCTATTCTAATATACCCCTCTCCTATTGTGTCTGTATCATTGTATTGTATTCTGCTAGTATCAAAGCTGAATGAGACTGTGTTAAAAGTGGTGGTGGAAAGATGGCTTTCTTCCTTGCCTCCTTCTTAGGTGAGTCCTAAAAGAATACTGAGTAGATTTCAGTATCTTAAAGGTTTAACAAAACAGCTCTTGGTTTTACTCTAAATACAAATATGAGTAAACTAGCCAAGATTCTTAGAATGATCTCTCTCTTCTGAGAACCAGGGCACCATACCTGGCTCCGATTTCTCTCATGATGAATTCTTCAAAACATTTTCCAGTGCATGGGCTTTCGCTGGGTTATCTCACATGTTGTTCACAATGCTCACAGATATCTGAGTCAACAGCACACCCAGAGGTGTTCCCTCCTTCCATGACTGCCCCCCCGACCCCATGCCAAGAATGCCGCTCCCCAGTGCTAATGGAAGTATGCTGGGGGTAGCCTGGCCACTTGTCTCAGTCTATTTAGTGTTCCTATAAAGGAGTCACCCAAGGCTGGGTAATTTATAAAGAAAAGAGGTTTCATTGGCTCACGGTTCTGTAGGCTGTACAGGAAGCATGGCAGCATCTGCTTCTGGGGAGGCCTCAGGGAGCTTTTTACTCATGGTGGAAGGTGAAGGGGAGCAGATATCTCATGATGAGAGAAGAAGCAAGAGAAAGAGAGGGGGGAGAAAGTGCCAGGCTCTTTTTCAACAGCCAGTTCTTGTGGGAGCTAAGAGTGAGAACTCATTCACTCCCATGAGAATGATGCCAAGCCACTCATGAGAGATCTGATCCCAAGATCCAAACACCTCCTAAAAGGCTCAACCTCAATATTGGGGATCAAATTTCAACATGAGATTTGGCGGGGCCAAACAAACCCTATCCAAACCATAGCACCACCCAATTTGTGAGATATACCCAGGCAGATCTAAATATATCTTACACTCACAATGAGGTCCTCCTTTTATGAGATACCAAAGATGTTCTATTAGGGTTCTCAGACAAACAGAATGGAGAGAGAGAGATTTATTGTAAGGAATTGGCTGTGGGGGAATTGACTGTGGGGGCTGATAAATCTAAAATCTGAAGTCTGCAGGGCATGTTAGCTGACTGGAGACCCAGGGAAGTGTTAGTGTTGTAGTCTCGGGACCAAAATCTTCAGGGCATGTGTTAGTCTATTCTCACGCTGCTAATAGAGACATACTCAAGACTGGGTAATTTATAAAGAAAGAAGGTTTAATTGACTCACTGTTCCACATGGCTGTGGAGGCCTCATAATCATGGCAGAAGAGCAAGAGATGTCTTACATGGCAGCAGACAATAGAGAATGAGAGCCAAGTGAAAAGAGAAACCTCTTCTAAAATGGTCACATCTTGTGAGACTTATTCACTACCACAAGAACAGTGTGGGGGCAATCGCCCCCATGATTCAATCATCTCCCACAGGGTCCCTCCCACAACACGTGGGAATTATGGGAGCTACAACTCAAGATGAGATCTGGACAGGGACACAGCCAAACCATGTCAGGGCAGATGAGAGGTTTTTGTTCCTCATGACATAAAATGTGGTGTCTTTTCCAACACCACTTCTGCAATTCTCTGACTCCCACTAGGCATGCTCAGTTCTGACGGTAACTCCCACTAGACATGCTCAGTTCAGCTCAGTTCTGACAGTAACTACCTGGAGTTAGAGTCAGACTCCATAGATTTAAGAGTCCAGTCCCACAAGACTGCCTTCCTTTCAGAGGCCAGGCACAAGTATTGGGTTCCCAGGTTAGCCATGAGTCTGTCCAGCTGAGCTACAGTCTTGGGTTCCCACAACCCCCTCTTCAGGGCTGATAATTTGCTAGAATGACTCACAGAACTCAAGTAAATGCTATACTTACTATTGCGATTTATTTTAAAGGATGCATATAAACAGCCAGATGACAAACCTCGTCAAACTCTGTTGTTTAGGGGCCTTTAGGAGGTTTCATGACGTAGGCATGATTGATCAAATCATTAGCCATTGATGATTGACTCAATTTCCAGCCACTCTCCCTCTCCCAAGAGGTTGCTGATTGAGGAGTGAGGCTGAAAGTTCCAAGCTTCTAATCAAGGTTTGGTCTTTCTGGTGAACAGCCCCTATTTTGAAATTATCTAGGGGCCCTCTGACAGTCACTTAATTAGAACAAAAGATGCTACTATCATCTTTATCAGTCAGAAAATTCCAAGGATTTTAAGAGTTCTGTTCCGGAAACCTAGTACAAAGACCAAATATCTTTCTTATATCACAGCAGGCCAGCAGACTGGGAACTCCCACAGAATTTTTATCATGCAGTCTTGAGGCAGAATTCTTTCATCTTTCAGAAATTTCAATCTTTGCTCTAAAGCCTTTCAACTGATTGGATGTGGCCAACCCATATTATGTAGGGTAATTTACTTAAAGTCAACTAGCTATAAATAAATGTTAATCACTTCTAAATAATAACTTTATAGCAACATTTAGATTAGTGTTTGATCAACCAAGTGGGTACCATAGCCTGGCCAAGTTGTCACACAAAGTAACCCTCACAGATGTATTATTTTATTTAAAATCATCAGTATTATATGAAATAATTCAGAAATAAAAAATGTGTTGTCACAGTGTGAACACTTATAAGTGTTTTTCCCACAGAGATGTCAACAGACTATGTTTTGAAAATTGCTATTTTAAAAGAGAAAAGCCTATCATTCTATGGAGGTGATTCAAAGATAGACAATCCAGTGAATATCTTATAATGGGCCAAATACTACTAGTTGTTAATTTACACTTGCAACATCAAACACTATACCAGCTTTTTAAAATGCAGTTGTTGCATATAATGCATTGTGTTTTTGCAAGTAGGTGTACAGCATAATTCTAATAGGATATTTATTTACACCCTAACCTTACAATTTAAATTCTGATACTCCGTTGTGCTCATCCTACCCACCCTCTTCTTATATTCAAAGCTATTAGGGACTACTTGCTCGGCATAACATTCCAAATCAAACTGCAAAGACATTTTTTTTTTTTTTTTTTTTTTTTTTTTTTTTGAGACGGAGTCTCGCTCTGTCACCTAGGCTGGAGTGCAGTGGCCGGATCTCAGCTCACTGCAAGCTCCGCCTCCCGGGTTCTCCCCGTTCTCCTGCCTCAGCCTCCCCAGTAGCTGGGACTACAGGTGCTGCCACCTCGCCCGGCTAGTTTTTTGTAGTTTTTAGTAGAGACGGGGTTTCACCGTGTTAGCCAGGATGGTCTCAATCTCCTGACCTCGTGATCCGCCCGTCTCGGCCTCCCAAAGTGCTGGGATTATAGGCTTGAGCCACCGCGCCCGGCCGCAAAGACATTTTATGATGAATTAAATGGGTGATGCTCTCCCAGCCTTTGTAACTACTAGAGCAAACATCTAAGAAGCAAACATTTTTATCACAAAATTCTGATTGCCAAGTTGTTTTTATTAAATAGACATACAGTAGAGATTTTAATCTTAGAAAGCATCTAACACAAACACAGATTTCTCATTTTATAGATGAGTAAACTAAGATCCAATGACGGCAAGTATTTTTTCCAAGTTCATACAGACGACTAACAGCAGAACAAAGACTAAAGAGAACTCTCCTAACTCCTCCCCCCATTTTTAGCTTCCACTGCATTCTTTACTACAAAATTATTAGCCTGGTCTTTAATGGTGGCCTCAAAGAATGGTTTTTAGTATTATTTCCTCCACTTCTTTCATATGTCCTGTGCTCCGGCTAAACTGAACTGTGTTAAACTAAGCTAAACATTTCTCTTTAAGCTTGTACTGCATTTTTCTACAGTCTTTTTGCCAACTCTTCCCATCCGGAATGTGTTCACTCTCTATCTCCACTGCTTTAAAACCTAAACAATTTTCAATTTAAGTGCTATCTCCTTTTTAAAGTCTTTTACATTCTTCTAGTCAGATGTAATTCTAGGAAAATATTGCCATACTTGACTGCATAAAGATTTAAATTGTCTATATAGCAAAATAAAACCATTATTGAAATGATAAAACAAGTGACAAACTAGAACAAAATACTTTATAGCATGCTTATTTAATAAATATCTATTGATAGCTTGCTGAGTAATAGACACTGTGCTAGGTGCTATATCCAAATAATATTGACTTATTAGCTTTCAATTAGAAAAAGAAAAACA
The DNA here is from genome assembly GCF_007565055.1 of Rhinopithecus roxellana. NCBI lineage: Eukaryota > Metazoa > Chordata > Mammalia > Primates > Cercopithecidae > Rhinopithecus > Rhinopithecus roxellana. Next base: position 66,800,462 of record NC_044556.1, read on the forward strand.
CTATTAGATATGGGTCAATTAGATACACAGGCATCTCCAAAAAGAAAAAAAAATATGTAAATATAGTTACAGAAATAATGATAATAATAAATGAGATGCTACTTAACATTTTTCAAATGTGTAAATATTTTTTAAAATTAGACTTCTCCATATTGACTAGAAGATTGGGAAAAGAGCTCTTTCATGTAATGCTGTTGTGAATGAAAATTGGCAATTTATGTCATAATGTGCCACAGTTTTGTTCTGTATGGTCTCAATCCCCCCTGCAAACGTATACTCTACTTTTCTCTACCTTGTCCTGAGCTTTAGCCTCTGGATTCTCTGTGGGTTCTGCCAGTGTAAGACATAATACAGAGAACGACAGGAGGGAGTGAGGCCGGAGTGTTTATTCCCCGGGCTCTGTGCTTGCAAGGGTTCAGATGGGCAGTAACTGTTCCTCCACTGAAGGGGAGGCCCTTCCTACAGTGCAGCTGTCTTTCCAGCCTGATGTCGTCTTCAGCCTAGGGAAGTAAGGGCTTGATCTGTGTTTAGCCACCAGCCGGTACTCACTCTTGAATGTGCCTGTTAACCCTGGTCCAAATCCTGTAAATAGTCCCTGCCATATTTCTCTTTAATAATTCCGTTTCAGCGTGCCATCTTCTCCCTTGTCAGGACCCCAAATTATCCCTCTTTGACTGGGAAATTCTACTTCTAAGAATTTATACTTAAGGTACAGTTAAGAATGTAGCCAATAATACAGTAAATCCGTATTAAGTGTTATAATAGCAGTAAAACTGATTCTAGTGAAGCACAAAAGAGAAATTAATCCAAACTGGAAGAGTTTGAGAAGGTTCCTTATAGGATGTGACATTCAATTTGTGTCTTAAGGGTAGCATGAGACTATGCCAAAAAAGAAACATATATTTCTTGCCACCCAAAAGAGATATCTTGGCTCTTGAGTATAGATATTTATTACTTTCTTATGCTATATAAAGCTTAGTATAGGGCTAGGTTGAAATAGTATTAAAATAATATTTAAGGATTGATTATAGGTTTTCATTGAGAACCATTCTCAGTTGATACTTTGCTAAGCTGACAATAGACTTAGCACTGCCTGGCAAACGGTAGGTAGCAGTCAGTGATATAGCCATGATTATTATTGAATTAACAGCATCTTAACCCTCACTATGATGTTTGAAAGGGAACACTGATTCATAGACCTACTCTTTTCCTGCCACAGGTAGTCAGGCACGTATTATTCTTATTATGTCTCATTATTAACTTCTGTTGCCTAACAGGATACTATATATTGTATGTCACATGAATATTTTCTTACAAAGTATTAATTGATTCCTAATCTTATTAAAGAAAATGATAGTAGTAAATATACAACTAAATCTGAGAGAATTTTGAAACAAAGATTTAGCCAAGTTATGCCACTAAGTTTGTCCAAATAATAACTCTATTAAGTTATCTCGATTATCTCCTCTTTAGTTTGTGAATTGAAAGCATTAATGAAGATCAAAAGCTGTCTGCTGCCTCCCTAATTCTATATCTATCCTTGTGCAGAGGCAAGGTAGGGGAGTCGGTAGGATGTTTCTCTGTGTGTGTGTGTGTGTGTGTGTGTGTGTGTAGATAGAGACAGAGAACAAGAGCAAGATAGAGAGAGAGAGCAAGAGAAGGAGACTGAGAGAGAGGGAAAGCGGGAGGAAGGGATGGAGGGACGAAGCGGGGGGCTTTCTCGCATTTTATATACTAAGAAAAAAAATCCTGAGTTCAATATTTTATAATTATTACAAACGGAATATTAGAGATGTTCAGGAAGCCAGAGAAGATGACTGTTAAGAATGCTGTCAGCCTAAGGAGTTTTTCATGGATGACTTTTCGTTCTAACCAGCCACAGAAGAAAAGAGGGAAATGAGGAAGCATCATCTTTCATTATCACAACTGACAATAATGGTTCCTCCTTATCCCCCATCCCCCCGCTACACACACACAAAGTAGTGACTGACAACCCCCAGCAGGCTGGGATCCCCTACCACGTGCCACCTGCTGCAAACATGTTGGAGGGACCAGGTCGTCCTTTCTTTTTTGTCAATTTTCTCATTGCAAAAAAGTTTTACTATTCAACAATTAGGAGTGTCCAAAGTATGAGGAGTCATAAGATGCCTACAAAAAGATACATCCTTGTTCTCAAAGAGCTTATAACACCATAAATACTGATGACTGGTATAAGGATGCTTACACGGGAAATTTATTAAAAGGGCAACTCAGTAGAGTAGAAACTATGCATCTGTTGAAGAGAGTCAGGAGATATTTCATGGATAATGCAAACATTGAACAGGGTTTTGATGAAAGGGAGGTATGTGGATTTCTCTGATAAGGTGGAAAATACAAGCACAAATGGAAGAATTTGTTGAGTTTAGTATGTGGTTTGTGTTCAGTTTTAAATATAAGTCCTTATCATAGCAAAGTGATTTCAACTCTACAGATCAGTTTGAAAGCACAGGACTGGATCTCAGTGATGGTTAATTGCTCACCTGGCCAAAGAAAAGCATGTTGCAAGGTTAAGGCTCCTATAAGGAAAAAGAGAGCAAGGATGTTCAGGCCAAATAAAGCCCTTGTTTTTATTAATTATAAGGTCAGAATCTGGTTCTTCTGGAATCAAAATGCTGAGCAAGCAATTGTGGAGATAGGACTACACAATGGCAGAGATGAATGCAACCTGACATTCCACATGTATTCTGGCGTAGCTCATTGCTTTTCAGGCATCTATGAGAAACATACCACTTCTCAGGTTTGCTGCTGAAGATGTGTTCTCACTGACCCATAACCTAGCAGAAGTTTTCAGGTTGGAATATCAAATAACAAGATAATGTGGTCAGTGCTACCTATATTGCTCCAAAAATTTGAAACCTCTAATTGATGATTTGTGGGAAGGATGCACAGAGAAAAGAAAGGAAAACCAGGAAAAAGCTGTGTTTTTTCATTTATGAAATATTAGGAAGTTATCAGAAGAAGACCCAAACAATACATACGTACTAGATCGTAAAGAAGCAAAAAAAAAAAAAAAAAAAAAAAAAAAAAAAAGTGCTATGTAATTTTCTGATGATAGAAACAAATAAGAAGATATAAATTCCTCAGTTTACACCACAAGTTAAAAGAAAATCATCACCTACTTATTGGTTCATTTTGTAAATTGAGATCAATGAAATTCTCTGAACAACAGCATGAAATCAATCGTAAAATAGCATATAATTCATGGCCAGTATTGTAAATTATGGTTTGCTTGACAGTAATCGGTGAGGTTTCCATGCACTGGGATGCATTTCCTTGTAACACATCTAAGGATAATGCCTGTGGATCCATTTCTAATGCATATTAGAGTGATCTGTTTTTCCCTGTCCACAACTCCCTGTGTTTGATCTTATGCAAATGATGCAATCAAGCAAATGGAAAACAAGATGTTGCTGCTCAGGGGCTCTGACAAACAGTGGCCTTATGTTTTCAGGGTTTCCCCACCCTCCATTTACGGAACTCAGATTTGTGTACATACCTACAATTGTTTGAATCCATTGATACTTTTATATTGCCATTGAAGGGCCTAATCACATCTGTAGAGACATATTACCAAATCAGTTGCAGTTAAGCTTGGAGGAGAGTTGTCATTACTTTCCTCTTTGCTTTAAATTTTAAATTGGTGACTTTGTTTATGGCCACACTCTCAAAGAACATCTTAGCCTCACTTCCCTGTTACCAACCCTTTTTTCATTTCTTTTTATTAACTGTTTTTAAAAATGTCTCTCTCATTCCATTCATTTATTGTGCACTTGACTACCCCTTCCCCCCATGCCCAACCTGATGCCTCCTCTTCTTTTCTTCTCCAATTTTTTTCCCTTTCCCTCATCACTTCCTCCTATTTTACCAAGAATTTCCCAATCAGATCACCATGCAACTTTCTCTGCCATATGTCAAATTAGGTTCTCTCTCTCTCTCTCTCTCTCTCTCTCTCTCTCTCTCTCTTCTTCATGCTTCGTTATTCAAAGAACACCAGTAACATTTCATCTTCTTACAGAAATACATTGAGAATAATCCATTTTGGGGTGGACAGTATAGGCATAAAAACAACTTGAAAGTCAAAAAAGCTATTTAATCACAGTGGTTTTCTTTGTCTTAAGGTTACAGTTTTCAGATTCTTAAACCAAAAGAAAATCCCCAATTTCTGTTGTAGTGATGACATAGCAGTCAGATTTCCCAAACAAGAAATATAACCTAACAAACTACGTTTTTGGTGTGAATTAGCTTATCTTAAAAACTTAGAAAACATTGTAATTGCACTTAGGTTCTGAAAAGCTTGTCTGTGTGGTTATGATAAGCGTATGTAGCATTCATAAATTTCAGTCTTCAAGACATATATGTATGTCTCTATCTCTGTGTACAGTTATGTTTTTATTTCTATAATTCAGTTTAATATCTGACTTTACTCCCATGTAACTTAGTAGTAAGTAAATCACAGTCACTTTGGGGATCCTCACACCTCCACTAATTATGTAAAGCTTCTGGAGTCTTACCTAGTTCTTTAGCATATGGAGTGTGGCCACCTGGGATTCTTTCTTTCTTGGTGCAAAGGGATAACTATTGAGACAACTCCTTCACATTCAGTGGATATCCTCATTGCTTCTACATCATACTTGGGCAACCAAAATCTTTACAAGGTTTTCTGTGGCCCTGCCTGAATACAGACACCAAAGTCATTCCTTTTGCTCTGGTCTTGCCCCCCGACCTGGGACTCTACCTTGAAAACAGGGGTCAGGGCTCCTCCTTCAGAGAGCTTGCACATTTCTCCTTCCTTCTATCCTTATTCCATCAGCCAGAGAATTCTGAATTAGGGAAGTGGGAGACTCCATACTTCCTGTTTCTCCCAACATTATATCTGAACTCTGAGTCTTCCTTCTTTGTTCCCTCAGTCACTTTGTCTAGAAGATTTTTGTTTTTTTTTTTTTGTTTTTTTTTTTTGTTTGTTTGTTTGTTTGTTTTTTCTGCCTCCTGACCAGTCACATTCTATTTTATGGAGAAATCTATTTTATAGTTAAATTCTGATTTTATAATTTAATTGAGTGTACTAGTCTGTTTTCATGCTGCTGTTAAAGACATACCCGAGACTGGGTAATTCGTAAAGAAAAGGAGGTTTAATGGATTCACAGTTGCATGCGGCTGGGGAGGTCTCACAATCATGGGAGAAGGCGAAAGGCACATCTTACATGGTAGCAGACAACAAATAAATGAGAACCAAGCAAAAAGGGAAACCCGTTATGAAACGATTAGATCTTGTGAGACTTATACGCTACCACGAAAACAGAAGGGGGAAACTGCCCCCATGATTCAGTTGTCTCCCACCAGGTCTCTCTCACAACATATGGGAATTATGGGAACTACAATTCAAGATGAGATTCAGGTGGGGACATAGCCAAACCACATCACTGAGAAACATTTAGATAAAAATTAAATGGAGAAAAGATATAGGGTCAGTAGGAGGGAAGGGTGGAAGAAACAAAATAGGTTACCATGACGATCAGATTGAACAAATCCATTGAACACATCCTGAGCATTGTAGGGGTTTAGAAGAGGAAGCTCTACCCAAGGGCTTCAATTTAAACCCTTACTTGGTTCCTCAAGAGAATTGGCCAAACTGTGAAAGGAGAAGAAGGAAAAACAAGTCAACACAATGAAGAGACAAACAAAAGAACAACATAATTATGGCTGAACAGTTCCAAGAGCCTAGTTCAGATTGGAAAACCTGAAATTATAGTAGACTCTTTCAGTGTGTTCAGTGATGTCTCTCAGAAACATCTTAGAGATATGAGAAGTATTAGAGACATAAGATGATAAGATTTATCCAGAACTGGAAATCAGGATAGCCACATAGAAGAGGACTGGGTATGTGAAGAACCCTATGTGACCCAGGGAGTATGGTGTTGTAATGGAAGATCAAATTTCATAACAAGGGCAATGCAACTATTGAAAATATCCTGAGAATAAGAAAAAGAGGTTTAATGGACTTACAGTTGCAAGTGGCTGCATGCAAGAGACTGGACATTGTGGAGCGGCATAGGAGTGATTGCATCAATGTGACAAGTGGAAGAGGTGGGAGGTAACAAGTTTGTGGTCACAGAGTGGAGGATTTAGATTTAGAATCTTGGAAATCACTCTGAAGATTATCAAGTAGTAGGTGTAACTATACTGAATGATGAATAAATGAAGTAGAGGTGAAGGGCATTGCATTTGAGGAAGTTAAAGTAAAGCCAGATTCAGAGATGAGTCATTATTGAGGATGTTAGAGTTGCCAAAAAGGGATTATGATTGAAAAGAAAACTGAGCCAACGCTGAAGTCATAGAGAAGAGAAGCAGTGTGACCGGAGATGTAATGGGGCATGCGTTAACTAGGTTTGGGGCATATCTTCTTATAAGTAATGAATTGATATTGATTAACTATTGCTATTTTTTCTCTGTCTATGATATAAATGTATATCACAGAAAATTTGAAAAATATATGTAATAAAAATTAAATCTATATGCACTTACTCTAAGAAAAATATTGTTAACATTTTGGTATACCACTATCTCCTATTTTGGTTTTATTTGTTTTTATTGTTTATTTCTTTTACAATGAAGCGCTGGTGTTTTAAAATTACGTTTTGGCATTCAGGTGGGTACAGCTTTGCCTTTTTCTTGTATTTAATGGTAAATCTCCTTTATCTTACAACTATAGACCCCTCCATTGGTCTGACAATTGTATTCATTATATTCTTGAAGATTTTAAAATATTTTTAGACATTATTATATTTCTGAGAAAAAAAATGGCAAACTGGGTAGAGGGCATAGAGGTATCCCTCTGGTCTTGCTCATTCATTTTCAACAAGTAAGATTACGTGAGTTAGTCATCACACCAATCCTGGAGATATCCTGGTGAACATGATAAAAAATATTTCTCTGAACTCAAGAAGTTTACATTCTTCTGGGAAGGATATAATATCAAGATGTAAATGAAAAGGCAATTTCAGACTTGTTTTAGTAATTATGATATGGCACTAAACAAGGTGATATGACAAGAACCTGGGGATGATGGTGGCCATATTGTTCAATTATCGAAAAGACCACTCATAGAAGGATGAGCCTGAAGCAATCCAAGCACAAAGAAGGAGAAACTAGATTTTAGTTAGAAGGAGCAGCACCTGCAAAGGCCCAGAAGTGTGAACTCGTTGTGTTAGAAGTACAGAATAATGCCTGGGGTTAGTATATGAAAAAAAATGGGGAGAATGCCAAGTCAAATAAGATCTTATTGACCATTATTAGATTTCATTCTAAGAGCAGAAGAAGGGCACTGCAGGGTGTTACTCTGAAGAATCAAATGATCACTCATGGTGAATGATCTTGCTTTCTTCACTGGGAAAACTGAAGTAGTTAGAGGATAATTCCCATAGACTCTGCTATCCTCTGCCCATCCACCAGCATTGGCACCCACATAGTGTGCATTCTCTCCCATTACTATAGATTGTCTCTGTTCCAAGTTCAACTCTTTCACTTTTGAACTAGATTCTCCTCTTTCACATATTCAAGGACAAAACTCCAGCAATTTTTTTTCTCTTTCATCCATGTCTAGTTTTCCCTTTGCTGCTGGGTCACCCCATCTCGTACAACATAAATTTTTCTCTCATTTAAATTACCTTAAAAATCTTCTCTTGATTCTACTCACCTTTTATTTATTGCTTCATTTATCTGTTTTCCTTTGCCACAAAACTTTTTGAAAATGTTCGTTCTATTCACTGTCTCTAATTCCTCTTCTATTTCCTTATAAGCCCACTCAAATCAGGCTTTGGTGCCAACAAGTTCACTGAAACTTCAATTGTGCAATTACTGATGACTGCCATATTGCTATACCCAGTGGGCAATTTTTAGTTCTCATCTTATTTCACCTTTAAGTCTTAAAAATTACTTCATTTGACTTTCAAGACACCATAATCTCAATGTTCTTCTCATACCTTACTGGTCACCCTCTGTCTCCTTGGTTGATTTCTCCTTTACTCGTTGGTGTCTTTTATGTTGGTATCCCAACATAAAATGTCTTTTATATACCTTTTCTCTTTTATATCTACACTTACACCATTTGCACTCCTAGCCATCTGTATGATGATGACTTACCAAATTATATCTCAAGCCATGAACTCTTCCTGTAATTCCAAACTTCTGTTTAAATATCTTGATAATCTCCTCTTGGTTATCAAACTAACATAGCAAATATCTAATTGGTATTTCATTATATGAATTCTTATCTTCTGCTCCATGCCTCCCTCAACCAATAAAATGGTTACTTTATCCTTCCCTTTGCTCAAGTCAAAAGCCTTGGAATCAACTCTGGGTTTCCTCTTTCATACTCTACCTACAATGCACTAGGAAATCCTGTTAGCTTTGCCCTTAAACTATATTCAGAATCCAACCACTTCTTACTTGATTATTACTGGCCTCCGCTTACTTAATATTACAGATAGCCTCTTCAGTGAGATTTATTCTTATGCTCTTGCTCGCTACCATCAATACGTCATTTAGGAGCCAGAATGATACTCATGAAGTCCATGTTTGATTGCATGACAGCTCTCTTCAAAATCCTTGGTGGCTCCCTAAGGAGAACCAATTAGATTAAAAACCAAAATTCTTACAAAGACCTACAAGGCCTGCATGAACTGGCCCCTCATTAAATCTCTAATATAATCTTTGATTTACTTCTTTCTAATTTGTTCTGATCCATCAACATCAGCCTCCTGCTAGTCCTCAAGCGTGTCAGGCATGTCCCTCTTTCCATGGCTTTGCTCTGCTTGTTCCCTCTCTTTGAATGCTCTAACCCAAAAATTCCCACAACTTTTACACTCATCCTCCCTTCAGGTCTTTGCTCAAAATGTCAACTTCCCAATGAGGCCTCTGCTGACTCTTACCTATTAAAATTACCCAGAACTTCTAATTCTCCTTCCTCTGTTCTGTGTTTTCTGCAGCAATTTTCATGTAATGCCGCATGAACATCTTAAATTCGGTTACACATTCACTTTAAAGACATGCTATCTTCTAAAATGCAACACCTTTCTTACCCATAAACTTCACAATACCTTGGATAATCTAGAGGTAAACCCTAACTAGGGATGGAGGGTTTGACAAGCTCAACTAAACTATCCCTATTTCAATCCTGGCTCACTAGCCATTCCAGCCCTCTCAAGCAACACGACCCTTCTAAGTATACTTTCTTCCCATCCTGATCCCCCACTCCCAGTCCCAGTTATTCTAGAAATGGACACTTCCCACTCCATGGAAGAATCCGGGCATGGATAACAAACCCTGAACTAATTGCTTCAGGAATCTCCTTCCATCTGAGGCAGATATTCTGGGTGGGTTTAGGGCTTAGGTAATCACAGTCGCCTTCAAAGCATGCAGTTTATAGGGGAAAGGTGAGTGGAGCACTCTGTGATAAGCAGACACTGTGATATGTGATACTATGATGTTGCATTCTTGAGAAACCTAAGTCCTACCTTGAGATACCTAAGTTCCAGATATGCAAGTCTGTACCATGGAAACATATGCAAGCAAGCATCAGGCCTTTTTAAATGGAGTAACTTCTCCACCACCTACAAATTGGGTAGCTAAATCCCTGCCCCAGCAAAGCAGAATGTAAGAAAGAAGGAAAAACTGCCCCACTCCAAAGAGTTCACTGGCCAAAGAATTTTTAGCATCCAGTCTCAGTTGCGGCTGACCAGGACAATCTGATATGGCCATTATATATTTCAAGGTCACATGGATTTGGCGACTTGGAATATAATTTCTGGCTGAAGCATGTTCTTTTCAGCAAGTTGGATGTGTTCTCAGTTGAAACACTATAGATTTTCTTCAATTGCACTGACTTACCCACCAGGAATTCCTCTAAGCTTGGTGACCTCCTTGGTTTTGCTCCTGCAACGAGACTTAGAGTCAAATCCCCAGCTTCTCTTTTTCAGGGAGGACAAGGAATTCAGACAGATGAGAACAATGAGAGAGAAAAAGGTCACCAGAGAGAGAAGATGAAGGAGCAGGGGAATGACAGATACAATATGTCAGCATATAAACACATTATAATTTTGGCCAAGATTGGCCCTGGTGGTAGGTGTTTTGCTTTGCATGAAGTTTTCTCTCAGTAAATAATAGTCTACTCTCTCGGTAGCACCTGAGGCCACTGCTCTAATGATTTTAACTTCATAAGTTTCCTAGAATGTTGATCCAAATGAAGGCACCCCAGTTCTGTCTCAGTCGTGCACACATAGTGCGACTGTTGCTGCCATCTCTCAGCAGTCCCTGGCAATGCCACACTGCTTCACCACAAGCTTCAAAGTGTCCTTGAAGTATATGTTTTCACTGCATTGATTGGGAGTGCCCCATCTCAACTTGCAACCATTGGATTCCTGTAGGATAAAATTTGTAAAGAAAACAAGGTTTAATCAAAAGCATTATAAGTCTCTTCTTTTTGATAACTTTTTGTTCTAAGGTAACTATATTTACTGTAAATTAATTTTTTAATCTATCTTCTAGTGAACTACATGTTTAACCAATTGATTATACCTTGCTTGAAAACCAAAGTGTTCTTTCCCCAGTTTACTTTTGTTATCAGTGCAATGCAAAATCTGTTTGCCTGAATTAGGTTGCATTTCATTAATCTCTTCAACATGAAATTGTGGTGGTTCATGGTTAATGAGATTTAAGAATGTGAGTTACTTAAGTTGTGACTAATTTATTTTAAAAATATTTCAGAAAATAATGATTGTTTCTCGTAGTGTTAAAGTATTAATGATGTGTAAGTCTTGGTACACCTGACTGAACTTTGGTTAGATCATCAAGTGTAATGAAATGTTCAAGATATTTCAGAATTGAGTTAGTATATTACAGATTGGTTTAATCTAATACAAGAGAATGTGATATCTATTAGAAAGACAGACAATACAAAACACCAGGGAAGTTCAGGGGAGGGAGAGATTCTTTTGGCTTAGAGCACTACCCTACTCTCATAGCCATCTTTCAGACCTAGCTCATCTCATTCATTAATTATTCATTCATTCAAAAACACATATTCAAAACCAGGTATTGTGCTACATACTAAGGATGCAAAATGAATATATTACCATTCCTGCTCTTAAGGTATTTAGTGTATCAGATAGTCATGAGGTAGTGTTTTTAAGTGTTAAGCTAAAAGTATATACAAATATAAAGAGAAGAGGCTAATAGCTCCATCTTGTGCTGGGGTGACAGCAAGGAGAGTTAGGGACATCATAAGGAAGAAATAGGCATCTGCACTTCACCTCGACAATTTGAAGGTCAAATAATAGCCAGGTGGTGGACAGGAGAAGAAAGAAATCTGACAAACGGAATTACAAGCTCAAAGTCATTGTTACAAGCTATGTATTTGCATTTCAAAGGCAACTCCTGTTGTCTTCAAATGTGCTTTAAAATAATTTAAATATCTCATTTATTTTTAAACAGAGCCATTGAACTAAGACTAAACTTAGCAAATGATTTACCTGGTCACAGACATTCCAGAAAACAGTAAAATTGTTAAAATGAAAAAGTCAAAACAAGAGTTTGATTGACACTTGTCTATTTAAACATAACCAGAGTATATTTAAGGGATGAAGCACCCTGTATGGTATTGCTATTGATTTTTATGGCAATTTATTCATATTTTAAGCCTTACTTTAGCAATTCTCTGAGGTAGGACTATAGTGGAGGAGTGAAATCTCCTCAATGAGAAGTATAATGCTAAGTAAATTCTTGTTTCTCCCTACCCCCTAGATTTAGCAGTATTTACACCCCACCAGTTTCTACTCAGTGCATGCACACATGTGGGCTGTACAAACAGTTCCTGGGTCGTACTGTACACAGCACAGCTGCCACCAGAACACGTGGATTCCCCAATTCTGACTGTCCTGGATTCTAGAACTATACACGTACAGTAAGTAGAAATGTTGTCTTTCTCTCATGCTGGTTCATGCAAGAATCCCAGTGAGTTTAATCAGGGGAGGAGCTTGTGACATAAAATTAATTTTATTGTGATTAAATGCATAGAAGTGATTAGTTCAGTGGATCTGGGAACCTTTGATTATCACTTGCCAGCCTAATTTCCATTTTGTCTTTATGCAATCAGGCTGAGCTACATAGGTACACAGATTCCATGCAAACTTTAATAAAGGAGAAACTGACCACTTTCATGACTGCCTTGAACTTTTTATATATGGGGCATTATTTGTAATGATTTGGAATTAGAAAGTATATATATATATCTTTTTGAGTATAAACCAGGACCTTCTTATTCCCTTGTTACCTGCAACTGATGTCAGAAAGGAAGTTTCACATATAGGCATGTTCAGATGATTTCTGGTATTAGTGATTCTTGCCCATTTCCTAATACATGAGGTATAAGGTGTACTATTGTGCTGAGCTAAAATCTAATAGATCTCTCTTATCAAGAGTTAATACTTGTTCATATTTATCTCTCCTGGTCTCAGTTTTCTTATCTCTAAAATAAAAGTTGAGGCTGAATGAATTACGACATTTGTTCAAGCTGAAAAATATTATGATTCACATCTCCTTGTTCCATGTCTAAATTCTCCTGTTGGCTTCGTGTGCCACTAAACCAAGCCACGTGACTTAGCCAAAAAGATCGCCCACGACTCAAGTATTTCTCAGCTTAACAATTTCCTGTCTGTTCTTTGACTTGCCCTTCTCATTTCCACTGCTGTGTTGTAACCCTCATCCGAAACGCCCTCTGTTCTTCCTTCTACCTATCCAAATCCAATTCATCTGTTAAGAATAAAATTTTATGTATCTAAGTAGTGTATCACTTCATTCAATAAGTCCTGCCTGATTGTTTCAGCTCTTCCAATCATCAATGTCACTGTTTTCTATAATTACATGTTAACCCTATGTTGGATTCCTGGATTTTCCAGGACAATTATATTATTCCCTCTTTTCCCTGTATCTAAGTTCTCAGATGTTCTACTTCTGAAGTTTTTGTTCTACAGCTTAAATTCAAAATAAATACTCACTTATACATTTTTGTATTGTTAGCTAATTAAAATTACAAGTAACCCGACGGCAGGGGCCATATCATATTTTATTTTTGCCCCTCAGAATAGGCATTGAATAACTACTTCCGTGTTTTATTTTAAATGAATCAATTTTGAGATTTATGTTTTATTTAAAAAGTGTCACAAATCCAAGTTCAAATGTGTCCTTTGAAAATCCTGCATATTTTAGTTTTGACTTGAATGAATGATAATGCTGCATTTTACCATTCCCAGGTGGAAACAACCAAGAAAAATAAGTGGGATTCTGGAACGCTATATATTATATGTTTCAAATCACACAGATGATTTTACAGTTTGGAGTGTCATCTATAATAGTACAGAACTTTTCCAGGATCATATGCTACAATACCTTTTACCTGGTAATAAATATCTCATCAAGCTGGGAGTAAGTTTATTTCCATCACTTTCTCTGTTCCTATTCCACTTCATTTCACTTTTTCTCCCTCTCCTTTTGTCCTATCTTTTCTTTCTCTCTAAAAAAAAAAAAAAAAAAAAAAAAAAAAAATCAAAATCCTCATGTATTGCTATTTATACTGAAAACTCACTTCCCATCCTAAATGTGAATTCTGTTGATCTAATACCTACACATTTATTTTATATTATTCAAAATGATAGAATAACAGCCTGAGTCAGTAGATTTTCCCAAGTCAAAGTTGGGATTATCAAGATTTTAAAAATTACTTGTAGAACATCATAATTGTTAAGAACTTTTTCTAAAGTGCTAGGATTAATAAGGTTATTTCTCTGTGGCATTTGTATTCTTTTAAAAAACAATGCACGTATGAAAATTTAGATCCTATATTTTTAAATGGAAGTTTAAATGACCGTCAAATATTGTTGATTGTTATTACATTCTGGTTTATATTATGCTCATATCTCAGAAGAACAGTCACTTAATAAAACCCCAGAACCAACATAGTTTAGAGGTTCCTTTAGACAGACAATAGCATTTTTTTTAAAATGCAAAATAGCACTTTTACACAAAGGTCTTTTAAAAGACCTTGATATTACTGTGGAATTTATACTCAGTAGTTCCTTTTGTTTTTTGATGAAATATAATCTTTTTTAAGTTTAATAGCACATCTGAAAATAACTGAATATAAACATGAGATTGTCCCTATTTGTTTTAAACACACTCTTCATTTTATAGCAATACCTATATAAGGATATTTGCTTTGATAAATGCCATAGAAAATATTCTGCTCTTGATTATGAATAAATTTACATTTATGTAGACACTGTGTATGCATTCATTTTACTTAACATGCTCTTGAATGCTCTAAATATTACACTATGAGAAAATAAACTACATTCAACTATTGCTAACTGTCTGACTTAACACCACAAAACAAGGGCAATCAGACAGTGGTAAAAAATACCGTTCAGAACTGACTCCGTGTGCCTAGGTGTTCCGCACAGCAGAGTTTATGAAACAGCACTTTGGTTACTTACAGTTTTATTACCCATTAAGTAAGAAATATACTAACTTGATTTTCAAATGCTAACACAGAAATACAAACTATTTTCAAAATAATAGTAGTATCAAAATCAGGAAGAGTCTTAATTTTTTGGAAGCAACCAAAATTAAACTGAAATTGTGCTCTTGGTTTTTATCAGAAGTGGGCAGATGACATAAAACAGATTCTATTCCTAGGGCAGATTTTAGGATGTGCCGTGCGGTCAATCAGAATTCATATCAATCTCCTATATTTTATAAATCCTTAATACCTTGAAAATACATACTGGTAGATTGAGTCCTCTGCCCTGAGTATTAATTCAGATTTTGCTACTAACTGTGTGACCTAAGGCAAATTCACTTAACCTCACTGAGTTTTATTTTCTTCATGTCTAAAATTAGAACATTGAACTAAACGATTTTTAATGTCTCTCAGCCATAATATTCTATGATGCTAAAAAAAGTAATCCCAAACACTATTCTATGGAGTCAAATGCTATCTGTCAGCCACTGAATAGTGTTGATGCGAGATGTTGTAAAGATGTGAAAATCCTTGCCTTAACTCTTGGTGGGAAAATAAACTTGCTCACATTATTTTCAAGTTCACTATATTTACTAGGGCAGAAAATAATATATTTTCAGGAAGGATTCAAATAACAAGTTTTTTACTTAACTCTGTTAGACAGTAAATTAAGTGAACCAAAACATTTTAGGTTCATCCTGGTTAATTGAGGGATTATTATATATTTCACAGTTTCAATATAATAACTGGCTTTCAAGGTCATTAGATTCATAGATTGAGAGCAGGTTCTCAGCAAAGTGGAGTTGCCTTTATAGATCATTATAGCATGTTGACTAAGAGCTGGAAAACAAAACATTAAGATAACAAAGCCTTTAAGCAGCACTTGAAATAGAGGAAAACACATGGGGATTTGAACCACTATGAACCACTATGATTTACTCTAGGCTTGGAGCAGGTATGTTACTTCATGTAACATCATTTAGTTTTCACATTTGACTGGATTATAAACTGCTGAAACATAAGGATTGAATCTTTCAAAATTCAATCTGCAGTTTCAAGCACAGGGCCTATTGGAAACTGGAAGCTGAGCAAATAATTCCTGACTGCATGACCACCAAGGACATCATTTCATAAAGATTCTAATACTTTTGATATGAATTCAATAATTTGCTTGGAAGCATTGGAATTAGGAATGGTGTGGTTCCAAAACATACTCTTTCCACTGCAAGAAAAAAAAAATAGCATAATATGTTGCTACACTCAACAAAGTCTATTTTGAAATGTGATAGCTCCTAATAAAGAAGACAATACGTTACAAATAAAATAAAGAAGCTATTAATACAGACAGCTATCAAGATAGGTGTTGTTTGATGATTTTCATACTACTGCTAGCCATTTGTAACTTGATGAATTCTAAGTATTATATGTTCCCGAAAGATTCCTGGAAATGGCTTAACTTTTTAAGTTAATTATGGATCAAGTGGCCATTTTCTTTTTCTTCGTATTTTAAAATATGTTGCATTCTTAACGCCCTCAATCCCTACGGACCTGAAAATTTACTGGAAAAGAGAAGGCTAGTTTGGTCCGAGCACAGTGGCTCACGTCTGTAATCCCAGCACTTTGGGAGGACCACGTGGGCAGATCACTTGAGGCCAGGAGTTCAAGACCAGCCTGGCCAACATGGTGAAAACCTATCTCTACTTAAAATACAAAAAATAGCCAGGCGTGGTGCTGCAAGCATATAATCCCAGCTACTCGGGAGGCTGAGGCACGAGAAACCCTTGAACCCAAGAGGCAGAGGTTGCAGTGATCCGAGATCTGCCTCTGCACTCCAGCCTGGGCAACACAGCAAGTCTCCGTCTCAACAACAACAAAGAAAGTATTGCTAGTTTTGGATTGTCTTAATAGTCATGATTTCAAAAATAATTGATACAAGTTTATTATTTTTGCATTTTATTGTACCAAAATTGAATCCCTTATTTGCGCAGATGTTACTCATCATTTCAAGGCAGAGTTACGCCTTTATGAATTTTTCAAAATGGCTATAACTAAGAAAAGCTGTAAGAGATGAGTTACAACAACTTATTTTAATGGCTGTCAGGCTTTCAGAGACCTTGCCGTTTCATAAAGGCAGCTTTAATCAACACCAATATTTTGTTTAGTATTTCCAAACCAGAATTTTAATCAGCATTCAGCTGTATTGAATGTAGTGGCCTCTGGTGCGGGCAGGTCAGACAAGACACTGATTGGTTCAATTTCATTTAGATGATGTCAGATTAGACCAATTGGAAGCAACTTTAAGAACATTTATTTTCCCATCAAAGGAACTAAGGTATTGTGTTGCTTACTTGGAACCCTCTAAATGCATCCAAAAAGAATGTGGGCAAAACAAAATAAAATAATTTGCAGGTAATTCTGTTATATCAGCAGCCTCTTTATAAATAATTTCATTTACAAGAAAAATTCTTTCATAAATGCCTTATATTCTTAAGAGATTTCTTTGTCAAGTTACTGGTTTATGGATCTCAGATGACATAGTATAAGAAACAGTCATTCTAAACCAAAGGATGTTTTTACTTATCCTAGAAGACATCATAAAATCCTCAAAACAAAGTAAATTTTAATTCACACTCTGTTTAAAAAATATACACTTATATGTTGTATAGTACATAATTTATTTGGGGAGTGTTAGCGGGGGAAATATCTTAGCACACAAAGAAGAAAAAAATAGTGACAAATAGACCATCAGAGTTAAATCCCAGTGTGTTACAAGTTCAACTATAAGAAGCTGCAACATTTTTCCCTTCCTAGGAAAAAAAATCTGAAAAATGCAAATAAATGGATTTTTTTTTTTTCTCCCTGAGAAGTGGGAAGAATTTGTCTTTGACCGTTTTTCCTTTGAAAACTCAGCTGTCTCATATGGCCTCTTTTCCTGCCATACTTTCTTGGGCACTTTTAGCACATTTGAAATGTCTGGGGTCTTCAACTTTTTTTTTTCTATTTTAATCGTTGGGCAGTTATTTTTTGAGTTAACAGTGACTTGTCCTAAAGTTTTGAGTCAGAGTTTGGCCACATTTGCAAAGATTCCATTCTCAAGAGGAGTACGGTTTTTTCTTGTATAGAAAGGCACATGCTACAGCTGAGAATTAGAGGAAACCCACAGAGGTTAATTAGGTACCCAATCTTAATGCAATTTCATGCCCAGACCACAATTTAACCCATCTGAAACTTGCTTAAGCTGGTAAGAAATTGTCCTGAAGAAATGGGCTACTGCTATAGTCTTGTAATAGCAAGTGAGATGAATATCCATGTTTGTTGACCATAAACTGTTGTTTATGCTTATAATGAAGAATTTGCAAACAAGTTTCAACAATGTTGCAAATAGTAGTATACTCCGATATTTAAAAAAAAATCTAAAAATCGGTCAGCCTCCTTCTGTCTTTGTGGAAAAAGAATATTTACTGCTTTAAGAATCACAAAATCACTCCCTCAGTATCAAACTGAGAAATCAGAGGGGATGCCTAAAGAAAGAGATGCTTTAATTTTTTATCTTAGTAATATCTATCCTACAGAAAAATGAGTTAAATAACTCTGCTTTTTTACACTGTCTTATGATTTTGCTTTATTTTCTTTTTGATTTTGGGAAAATTTAGTGCTTTTTGAAATATTTTTAAACTTTGTTGTATCAATTGAAATTGTAACTTGAAGAGATACTGAACCAAGCTTAAGTATAGTTTTCACATATCATTGTTATATAAGGATATAATTACTAATATTTGCTAGCAAATATGAGCTTAAAAACCTCTTAATGTATGTATCAATTTCCTGGAAAAGTGCTTGTCCAGTAAGTTTTAAAAAATTATTTGCAGTTTACTATGAAGGTGTACACAGAAGTTTCTGTAACATTCATGTTACCATTTTTGACATTAGTGACACATAATTAGGGAACAGAGAGTTCTGTGATCATGTTAAATTTGTCAGACATGTTTTGATGAAGTCTATCTACTCTGACACATGAGTAAATTATGTGATCCTTTAAGCCATTAAACATTCACTCAACAATTGCTTTGTATTTATTGTTTTATGAGAAACATTGTTTTATTTCGTTTTACTTGGTGTTATACTATAAACATATTGGTCACACTGTAGGAATAGAAGGCAATTGTATTTGCTGCACATCTTTTCTTCCCTAGAAGTCAGTTGTTTTACCTTAGAGTAGTCTTCATCCTCTAGTACTTTACTTATGTTATGTGTACACATGCTCTGTGTGTGTGTGTGTGTGTGTGTGTGTGTGTGTGTGTGTGTAATTCACTCTGGGAAGCTTTGTGCAAGGCTAACTTCAGCAGGGCTGTTTATCCAGTCAATATATGCCCTACATCTCTAGGCTCTCACTTAGGATGCTTCCCTAATTCATACATTCATGCTGTCTCGGTTATTCTCTAACTATTGGGATGGTTATCTTATGCCTTATAAAGCAAACTAAATAAATGTTGAATCTTAACATTGAAATGAATTTATTTTGGGGGAGTAAAGGTAGCATTATATAACAAAATCTGAAACTCTTATTGTGAATTCTCTTTCCTCAATGTTCATGAAAACTTTTGGGACCAAGAGTGAAGTGCGCATTTTTGCATCTCTGTTTAGGCTTGCACGGGTGGTGGGTGCACAGTGAGTGAGGCCAGTGAGGCCCTAACTGACGAGGACATACCCGAGGGTGTGCCAGCCCCCAAAGTTCACTCATATTCACCTGACTCCTTTAATGTCTCCTGGACTGAGCCTGAATATCCGAATGGTAAGTGAACTCTTTTAGCCTCAAGTTAAAAAGATGATTAGCAAAGGTAAATTAATATTCTAAATGGCAGCTTATATGTGGTGCTTAATTTTTAATGATCATTTTAGCACATAAAATACCTAAGATAGTATCATTGTCTGTAGTTGGGGAGATTGTGGTTTTTAGGCTAACACACAATTTTGGTGGCTCAAAAGTGCTCCCTTTTGATAGTTCTTGTGTACTGCATCTTATTGTTTAATATGCTCCAGGAGAGGTGAAGAGAGCAAATGGGGAGGATTCCCAAAGAATGCCGTAGTGAGAGTGACATTGTATTTTCAATGACTTTCTGTTTTTAAAAGCCATTAGTTCTTCCTCAGAGAAGGAGAGAGGTGGAAAGTTCATGTACATATGGTGTCAAAACGCTTTTGATTTAATAAGTTTACTTTAAAAGAGGCCACTTGGAACTCTGTATTTTTTAATATACTATTTATAAATATTTCAACATGCAGTTTTTAAACAACGCATAAACACACATATATTTATACATATTTAGCTGGAAGCAAGTTTTGTGCATTTCTAAGCAATATATATGTTTTTGTACAGTTTAGTAAATTAAGTTAGTCAGTTATGTTTCACTAAAATAAAACCTCATTATGAAGAATTTATAGTAGTTTTGGGTAGAAATTGCTTTATTCATTTAGTGGAAATATCTTTAAGATTCGCATAACATAGTACCATTGTTTCACAATGATGGAAGCTTACTTGACATTAAATTTCATTCCTCTTTGAGACAAATATCAAGAAGACTTTTAATATCATAGAAACTCTCTTTTTTTTTTAATTTTCACTTTTTAATTTTTTATTTTTTGTAGAGACAGTGTCTCACTATGTTGCCCAGGCTAGTCTTAAACTCCTAGCCTCAAGTAATCCCCCTGCCTTGGCCTCCCAAAGTGTTGGAATTACAGGAATGAATCACTCTGTCGGCCAAGGGAGCTACTTTCATTTTGCATCTTAACTGTTATCTGTACCCCTAACACACACACACACACCTTCCCATCCTCTGGCCTCCCACTGTAGTTATATCCTGATTATAGCTGAACATTAAATGTTAACATTGGCTAAGGGTGAAGATCTGGCTATAAGTATTTGGGGTCTGAGAGGAGAAGGGCTAGGGTCTCAGCATCCAGTGTGCATACAGTCACCCAGTCGCTCTGTTTTAGTTCCTTCCTTCCATCAAAAATCCCTCTGTTTTACTTTCTCCAAAGGAAATTTCTATTTTTTCTGCCAGGATGAGAAAGGGACAAACCTCTGGCCATGGGTGGCATAGGAAGATGACCTAGGGAGTCTTACCACCAATTCTTATTTTAAGCCCTTCCCACTTCCAAGAGTGCTTCTTGCACTAATTCTTAAGCCTTTGAGGAGGATTCTGTTTTATAAATTGAGTGAGTTCGTGGCTCTCCACTTTTGCCAGTGTAGGAATCCATTTTTATGGGTGTGCTAAGTCATTGCCACCCTTCTGTCTGCTTTCAGGCTCCCAAAATTCATTGATATTTCCTCTCCCATTCTTCCTATCTTTCTTTCTTTTCTTTTTTTTTTTTTTTTTTTCATTTTTTTATTATACTTTAAATTCTAGGGTACATGTGCATAACGTGCAGGTTTGTTACATATGTATATTTGTGCCATGTTGGTGTGCTGCACCCATCAACTCGTCAGCACCCATCAATTCATCATTTATATCATGTATAACTCCCCAGTGCAATCCCTCCCCCCTCCCCCCTCCCCATGATAGGCCCCAGTGTGTGATGTTCCCCTTCCCGAGTCCAAGTGATCTCATTGTTCAGTTCCCACCTATGAGTGAGAACATGCGGTGTTTGGTTTTCTCTTCTTGTGATAGTTTGCTAAGAATGATGGTTTCCAGCTGCATCCATGTCCCCACAAAAGACGCAAACTCATCCTTTTTTATGGCTGCATAGTACTCCATGGTGTATATGTGCCACATTTTCTTAATCCAGTCTGTCACAGATGGACATTTGGGTTGATTCCAAGTCTTTGCTATTGTGAATAGTGCTGCAATAAACATACGTGTGCATGTGTCTTTGTAGTAGAATAATTTATAATCCTTTGGGTATATATCCAGTAGTGGGATGGCTGGGTCATATGGTACATCTAGTTCTAGATCCTTGAGGAATTGCCATACTGTTTTCCATAATGGTTGAACTAGTTTACAATCCCACCAACAATCTAAAAGTGTTCCTATTTCTCCACATCCTCTCCAACAACTGTTGTTTCCTGATTTTTTAATGATTGCCATTCTAACTGGTGTGAGATGGTATCTCATTGTGGTTTTGATTTGCATTTCTCTGATGGCAAGTGATGATGAGCATTTTTTCATGTGTCTGTTGGCTATATGAATGTCTTCTGTTGAGAAATGTCTGTTCATATCCTTTGCCCACTTTTTGATGGGGTTGTTTGTTTTTTTCTTGTATATTTGTTTGAGTTCTTTGTAGATTCTGGATATTAGCCCTTTGTCAGATGAGTAGATTGCAAAAATTTTCTCCCATTCTGTAGGTTGCCTGTTCACTCTGATGGTAGTTTCTTTGGCTGTGCAGAAGCTCTTTAGTTTAATGAGATCCCATTTGTCAATTTTGGCTTTTGCTGCCGTTGCTTTTGGTGTTTTAGACATGAAGTCCTTGCCCATGCCTATGTCCTGAATGGTATTACCTAGATTTTCTTCTAGGGTGTTTATGGTATTAGGTCTAACATTTAAGTCTCTAATCCATCTTGAATTAATTTTCGTATAAGGAGTAAGGAAAGGATCCAGTTTCAGCTTTCTACTTATGGCTAGCCAATTTTCCCAGCACCATTTATTAAATAGGGAATCCTTTCCCCATTTCTTGTTTCTCTCAGGTTTGTCAAAGATCAGATGGCTGTAGATGTGTGGTATTATTTCTGAGGACTCTGTTCTGTTCCATTGGTCTATAGCTCTGTTTTGGTACCAGTACCATGCTGTTTTGGTTACTGTAGCCTTGTAGTATAGTTTGAAGTTAGGTAGTGTGACGCCTCCAGCTTTGTCCTTTTGACTTAGGATTGTCTTGGCAATGCGGGCTCTTTTTGGTTCCATATGAACTTTAAAGCAGTTTTTTCCAATTCTGTGAAGAAACTCATTGGTAGCTTGATGGGGATGGCATTGAATCTATAAATAACCTTGGGCAGTGTGGCCATTTTCACGATATTGATTCTTCCTATCCATGAGCATGGTATGTTCTTCCATTTGTTTGTGTTCTCTTTGATTTCACTGAGCAGTGGTTTGTAGTTCTCCTTGAAGAGGTCCTTTACATCCCTTGTAAGTTGGATTCCTAGGTATTTTATTCTCTTTGAAGCAATTGTGAATGGAAGTTCATTCCTGAATTGGTTCTCTGCTTGTCTGTTACTGGTGTATAAGAATGCTTGTGATTTTTGCACATGAATTTTGTATCCTGAGACTTTGCTGAAGTTGCTTATCAGCTTAAGGAAATTTTGGGCTGAGACAATGGGGTTTTCTAAATATACAATCATGTCATCTGCAAACAGGGACAATTTGACTTCTTCTTTTCCTAACTGAATACCCTTGATTTCTTTCTCTTGCCTGATTGCCCTAGCCAGAACTTCCAACACTATGTTGAATAGGAGTGGTGAGAGAGGGCATCCCTGTCTTGTACCAGTTTTCAAAGGGAATTTTTCCAGTTTTTGCCCATTCAGTATGATATTAGCTGTGGGTTTGTCATAAATAGCTCTTATTATTTTGAGGTACGTTCCATCAATACCGAATTTATTGAGCGTTATTAGCATGAAGGGCTGTTGGATTTTGTCAAAAGCCTCTTCTGCATCTATTGAGATACTCATGTGGTTCTTGACTTTGGTTCTGTTTATATGCTGGATTATGTTTATTGATTTGCGAATGTTGAACCAGCCTTGCATCCCAGGGATGAAGCCCACTTGATCATGGTGGATAAGCTTTTTGATGTGCTGCTGGATCCAGTTTGCCAGTATTTTATTGAGGATTTTTGCATTGATGTTCATCAGGGATATTGGTCTAAAATTCTCTTTTTTTGTTGTGTCTCTGCCAGACTTTGGTATCAGGATGATGTTGGCCTCATAGAATGAGTTAGGGAGGATTCCCTCTTTTTCTATTGATTGGAATAGTTTCAGAAGGAATGGTACCAGCTCCTCCTTGTACCTCTGGTAGAATTCAGCTGTGAATCCATCTGGTCCTGGACTTTTTTTGGTGGGTAGGCTATTAATTGTTGCCTCAATTTCAGAGCCTGCTATTGGTCTATTCAGGGATTCAACTTCTTCCTGGTTTAGCCTTGGGAGAGTGTAAGTGTCCAGGAAATTATCCATTTCTTCTAGATTTTCTAGTTGATTTGCCTAGAGGTGTTTCTAGTATTCTCGAATGGTAGTTTGTATTTCTGTGGGGTTGGTGGTGATATCCCCTTTATCATTTTTTATTGCATCTATTTGATTCCTCTCTTTTTTCTTCTTTATTAGTCTTGCTAGTGGTCTGTCAATTTTGTTGATCTTTTCAAAAAACCAACTCCTGGATTCACTGATTTTTTGGAGGGTTTTTTGTGTCTCTATCTCCTTCAGTTCTGCTCTGATCTTAGTTATTTCTTGCCTTCTGCTAGCTTTTGAATGTGTTTGCTCTTGCCTCTCTAGTTCTTTTAATTGTGATGTTAGAGTGTCAATTTTAGATCTTTCTTGCTTTCTCTTGTGGGCATTTAGTGCTATAAATTTCCCTCTACACATTGCTTTAAATGTGTCCCAGAGATTCTGGTATGTTGTATCTTTGTTGTCATTGGTTTCAAAGAACATCTTCATTTCTGCCTTCATTTCGTTATGTACCCAGTAGTCATTCAGGAGCAGGTTGTTCAGTTTCCATGTAGTTGAGCGGTTTTGAGTGAGTTTCTTAGTCCTGAGTTCTAGTTTGATTGCACTGTGGTCTGAGAGACAGTTTGTTATAATTTCTGTTCTTGTACATTTGCTGAGGAGTGCTTTACTTCCAATTATGTGGTCAATTTTGGAATAAGTGCGATGTGGTGCTGAGAATGTATATTCTGTTGATTTGGGGTGGAGAGTTCTATAGATGTCTATTAGGTCCGCTTGGTGCAGAGATGAGTTCAATTCCTGGATATCCTTGTTAACTTTCTGTCTCGTTGATCTGTCTAATGTTGACAGTGGAGTGTTGAAGTCTCCCATTATTATTGTATGGGAGTCTAAGTCTCTTTGTAAGTCTCTAAGGACTTGCTTTATGAATCTGGGTGCTCCTGTATTGGGTGCATATATACTTAGGAGAGTTAGCTCTTCCTGTTGAATTGATCCCTTTACCATTATGTAATGGCCTTCTTTGTCTCTTTTGATCTTTGATGGTTTAAAGTCTATTTTATCAGAGAGTAGGATTGCAACCCCTGCTTTTTTTTTGTTCTCCATTTGCTTGGTAGAGCTTCCTCCATCCCTTTATTTTGAGCCTATGTATGTCTCTGCATGTGAGATGGGTCTCCTGAATACAGCAGACTGATGGGTCTTGACTCTTTATCCAGTTTGCCAGTCTGTGTCTTTTAAATGGAGGATTTAGTCCATTTACATTTAAGGTTAATATTGTTATGTGTGAACTTGATCCTGCCATTATGATATTAACTGGTTATTTTGCTCGTTAGTTGATGCAGTTTCTTCCTAGCCTTGATGGCCTTTACATTTTGGCATGTTTTTGCAATGGCTGGTACCGGTTGTTCCTTTCCATGTTTAGGGCTTCCTTCAGGGTCTCTTGTAAGGCAGGCCTGGTGGTGACAAAATCTCTAAGCATTTGCTTATCTGTAAAGGATTTTATTTCTCCCTCACTTATGAAACTTAGTTTGGCTGGATATGAAATTCTGGGTTTAAAATTCTTTTCTTTAAGAACGTTGAATATTGGCCCCCACTCTCTTCTGGCTTGTAGAGTTTCTGCCGAGAGGTCTGCTGTTAGTCTGATGGGCTTCCCTTTGTGGGTAACCCGACCTTTCTCTCTGGCTGCCCTTAAGATTTTTTCCTTCATTTCAACTTTGGTGAATCTGGCAATTATGTGTCTTGGAGTTGCTTTTCTCGAGGAGTATCTTTGTGGCGTTCTCTGTATTTCCTGAATTTGAATGTTGGCCTGCCCTACTAGGTTGGGGAAGTTCTCCTGGATGATATCCTGAAGAGTGTTTCCCAACTTGGTTCCATTTTCCCCCTCACTTTCAGGCACCCCAATCAGACGTAGATTTGGTCTTTTGACATAATCCCATACTTCTTGCAGGCTTTGTTCATTTCTTTTTCTTCTTTTTTCTTTTGGTTTCTCTTCTCGCTTCATTTCATTCATTTGATCCTCAATCGCTGATACTCTTTCTTCCAGTTGATCGAGTCGGTTACTGAAGCTTGTGCATTTGTCACGTATTTCTCGTGTCATGGTTTTCATCTCTGTCATTTCGTTTATGACCTTCTCTGCATTAATTAGTCTAGCTGTCAATTCTTCCACTCTTTTTTCAAGATTTTTAGTTTCTTTGCACTGGGTACGTAATTCCTCCTTTAGCTCTGAGAAGTTTGATGGACTGAAGCCTTCTTCTCTCATCTCGTCGAAGTCATTCTCTGACCAGCTTCGATCCGTTGCTGGCGATGGACTGCGCTCCTTTGCAGGGGGAGATGCACTCTTATTTTTTGAATTTCCAGCTTTTCTGCCCTGCTTTTTCCCCATCTTTGTGGTTTTATATGTCTCTGGTCTTTGATGATGGTGACGTACTGATGGGGTTTTGGTATAGGTGTCCTTCCTGTTTGATAGTTTTCCTTCTGACAGTCAGGACCCTCAGCTATAGGTCTGTTGGAGATTGCTTGAGGTCCACTGCAGACTCTGTTTGCCTGGGTATCAGCAGCAGAGGTTGCCGAAGATAGAATATTGCTGAACAGCGAGTGTACCTGTCTGATTCTTACTTTGGAAGCTTCCTCTCTGGGGTGTACTCCACCCTGTGAGGTGTGGGGTGTCAGACTGCCCCTAGTGGGGGATGTCTCCCAGTTAGGCTACTCAGTGGTCAGTGACCCACTTGAGCAGGCAGTCTGTCCGTTCTCAGATCTCAACCTCCGTGTTGGGAGATCCACTGCTCTCTTCAAAGCTGTCAGACAGAGTCGTTCGCGTCTGCTCAGGCCTCTGCTGTTTCCCCTGTTGTTTTTTAGCTGAGCCCTGCCCCCAGAGGTGGAGTCTATAGAGACAGGCAGGTTTCCTTGAGCTGCTATGAGCTCCACCCAGTTCGAGCTTCCCAGCGGCTTTGTTTACCTACTTAAGCCTCAGCAATGGCGGGTGCCCCTCCCCCAGCCTCGCTGCTGCCTCGCGGTTAGATGGCCGCAGACTGCTGTGTTAACAATGAGGGAGGCTCCGTGGGCGTGGGACCCTCCCGGCCAGGTGAGGGATATATTCTTCTGGTGTGCCCGTTGCTTAAAGCGCGGTATTGGGGTGGGAGTTACCCGATTTTCCAGGTGTTGTGTGTTTCAGTTCCCCTGGCTAGGAAAAGGGATTCCCTTGCCCCTTGCACTTCCCAGGTGAGGTGATGCCTCACCCTGCTTCAGCTCTCGCTGGTCAGGCTGCAGCAACTGACCAGCACCGATTGTTCGGCACTCCCTAGTGAGATGTCCCCAGTACCTCAGTTGAAAATGCAGAAATCACCAGTCTTCTGTGTCGCTCGTGCTGGGAGTTGGAGACTGGAGCTGTTCCTATTTGGCCATCTTGCTCCACCCTCCAGAAACTCTTTTAAGTAACTCATTACTGAAAATTGAAATGGACTCTTTTAGCATAGGCACAAAGAATGAAAGAAAAAAGTTACAGTTTTATTAGTTTGTCTTACGTTTACTATGATATTAACTATTCCAGCCATCTCATTTTAATTAAACTTTTGGCAAATGCACTAGATATATTTGAGGTAATGGAGAGAATAATCAGAGTGAGTTATTATCTGTGCTATTGAAGTTATTCCTGTACTATTACAAATTTTCCAAGAAAAAATAAATGGATGCCTATTTGATACTATATTAAGTAATCAACCATCTTGTTATATTTCTTACTCCACAAAGAACTCTAGTTGATAGGTGGCAATGAAAATGTTAATGATTTATTTCAATCGGATTGCTTGAAATGCTATTACATGATTTGCATAGTAGAACACTTCCCTCCATCCCAGTTGGTAAATGCAATTGGAACTACAATTGCACTCAGAATCTTCAGTTGTACAGGGAAATATTGTCCACATTTCAAAGCTCTTTGAATGTTTTGTGTATTTGTGTATGTTTTATGTATTTGCAAGCAGTTTTAAAATGTACTCATCAAGCAAGAAGAATTTGGGAGATTTTGGAGATTTGTATTAGTACTACAATGGTATTCCAAAGTCTTGTATTTAATCACAGTGGGATTTTT
Organism: Rhinopithecus roxellana; assembly: GCF_007565055.1. Classification (NCBI taxonomy): domain Eukaryota; kingdom Metazoa; phylum Chordata; class Mammalia; order Primates; family Cercopithecidae; genus Rhinopithecus; species Rhinopithecus roxellana. The sequence goes on from NC_044556.1 coordinate 66,828,287, forward strand.
AGAATTTTAATTGTGGTACAATGGTTAGACATTTAAAAGGTAGTTTTATTTCTTAAAAAACTACTTTTTTTTTTTTTTTTTTTTACTACTTCTCTCCATTTTCCCCCAATTTTTTAGCATTTTGTTTCTCTTGTTGATTGTCTAGAGAGGGATAATCTGATTGTTGGAAAGCATCTTGTCTCTCCATCTGTCTTCAAAGTCCCCACGCTTCTCCTCCAATACCCAAAGAATAAAGTCCAAATTTTTAGTCTGGTATTCACGTTACTACCAACTTGTGACTCAACCTGAATACACATTGCCTTGTAACGTATCTTCCTTTCTAGCCACGCTGTAATATTTATGGCTTAATGTTGGGTTGTAAAACATGGGTGGAGTCAAATAGTCCTGGAGTCAAAAATTGTTTCTAATGTACAGTGACTGTGTTACCTTGGGAAATTCATTAACTTCCATGGACCCCAGTTTCCTTGATTAGAAAATTGAGATTAACAGGCCGGATGCTGTGACTCATGCCTGTAATCTCAGCGTTTTGGGAGCCTGAGGCGGGCAGATCATGAGGTCAGGAGATTGAGACCATCCTGGCTAACATAGTGAAACCCCGTCTGTACTAAAAATACAAAAAATTAGCCAGGCGTGGTGGCAGGTGCCTGCAGTCCCAGCTACTGGGGGCGGGGGGGGGGGGGGGGGGGCTAAGGCAGGAGAATGGCATGAACCTGGGAGGCAGATCTTGCAGTGAGCCGAGATCGTGTCACTGCACTCCAACCTGGGTGACAGAGCAAGATTCCGTCTCAAAAAGGAAAAGAAAAGAAAAGAAAAGAAAACTGAGATTAACAATCCCATCAGCACCTTGTCTTTACCTGTAGAAATCCAACTCCTTCTTCTAGGCTAACTGTAGGCCTCTTATTCTATGGAATCATTCCACTGTTCCTTAAGTTTAAGGTAAACTTTCCCTCTTCTCTTGACTATGTGACCTGTTTCTATGCCTTCATAATGGAATTTCATTCAGCCTGTGCTTAAAGTTATTTGGGTATATGTCAAACACTCCCACCAGATGATAAGGACCATAAATCATTAATTTCTCTTTCACTCCACAGAGCCTAACACAATGTTCTACTTTTTATTGGTACCCAATAATATTTAATTCATTTAATGTCTCTTGTGGAAATTACCTTTGATCAGTGGCATATATACTCCAAAGCTCTGGCTCTTTAATGATACCAAGAGAGATGATACCACCCAGTGCCTGCAATATATTTGTTCAAAATGCATTTGTTCCTAAAATATATTTGTCTAGCTGTGTAGATTCTGGGCCTGGGTTTCTATTTTGGGAATGTCGATCTTGCATTTGACCAAAGAATTTTTACTTTTCTTTTCTGGATTATACCCAATTCAAAGTTAATGGTACTAGACCCACATGGCAATATATGCTACCTAATGGTTGCTTTCTAATTTCTGAATATACTGCAGAAGACAAATACAATTGGAGAATAAGATAGACTTCATTCTTGTGTAACTAAATAAACCCTTTCAAAAAATTTTAAATGGTATTTCTCAAATTTATCTGATTCTTAGAACCATCTTGGGAGCACCAATTGAAGAAGTAGATTCTAGGCTCCACCACAGGCCTCCTAAATAATCAGAATCTTCCACTGCCTTGGTTATCATCAAAATGCTCCTGGATATTTAATACATTTTCCAACTGAGACCACTCACAAAATCCTCCACCTGGATTTTTGTTACATCTTCAACTCAGCATATCCAAGTTGATTTCTCCTCATGGTCTCTGTCTCTCTACTTGCTCTTTCTCCTGTATTCCCTCTGTCACGGATTTGCACCACCCAGCCCTGCCAGCCAGGATACTGAGCAGCAGTCTTCACTTTAATCCTTGCTCACCCTTGACTGCTGTCACCACACAACCCCTCGACTGCACTTCACTAGTGAAGACCACTAATATTGCTTACCCAGATCGCTTCAGGAGCCTCCTCATGCCATGCAAAAAAATTGCATTTGTTCATTCGAAGTATGTATTTTGATGGCCTACTAGTTTCCATCACTCTTATATATACAGTGAATTTCCTTGCTTCTTGATCTCAAGGATGCCAGAGTCCCTTGGGGAAAATATCCATATAAATGAATGCTCACAAGGTAGGGAGGTGTACAAGGTGCCAGATATACAAAGAAGCAGCTCCCAGTGGTGCCCTATGAGATGTGGACATGTCATCCCTCTGCATCCTCATGAAGATGTTGCAGGACCAGAGATATACAAGTGTTTAGTCTGAAACAGGTACTACTTGCCTGGTTTTGCACACTCAGGTTTCAAAATCTTGACTCTGTTAGTCAGTTATGTACCTAAAGCAATGTTTATTCACTAGGGATTTATAAACATGAACAAAGATTTGTTGAGAAAAATTAAACCCACCTTCTATAGTGAGAACTAGGTATATTTTTATGCATGCCTATATATGACAAAATATGAAGGGTATAAAAAGGTTCTGACATAAATGTCCAGTTCTTGCCAAACAGTTGGTAGCCTTTGGCTACCATGGCGTACGAAACATTCTCTCCTTTTCACAGCTGATTCTGACTGAAATGATCAGCTCCTACTCGTGAAAGTCTGATGGTAATCTTTAACCAAGGCTTTAAGAAAATATCCTCTCCCTTTGTTATTTCAGTTCTCTTCCTTGTCTCCCAACCTGGTCCTTCTCCACAGTGTCTGTGCTGGGAAGCTTGCTAGTTGGTTCAGTACATACTTTATGAACCCTGAGAATTTTTCCTAATTTGGTGTCTTTTGTTCAGTAGTGTACCAGCAGCTCCAAGAACAGTGCCTTGGCACATAATAATTGCTCAGTTAAAAATTTGTTGATCACCATTATTAAAGTAAAAAACAGAAAAACAACACATTCTGGAAAGGATGTGGAGAAATTGGGACCCTTAAGTACTGTTGGTTGGAATATTAAATGGTGCATCTGCTATGAAAAATAGTGTAGAGTTTCCTCAGATAATTAATAATAGAATTATTATATGATGTAGCAATCCCACTTCTTTAAATATATCCAAAAGAATTGGAAACAAGATACATTGCAGCATTATTCACAGTAGCTAAGAGGTGCAAACAATCCAAGTGTCTATGGACAGATAAATGCATAAGAAAAATGTGATATATTTATACAATGGAATATCATGCGGCCTTAAAAAGAAGTAAGTCCTGTCATATGATACAATGTGGATGAAACTTGAGGACATTATGGTAAATGAAATAAGCCACTCACAAAAAGACAAATACTGCATGATTGCACTTATGTGAGTTTATCTACAGTAGTTGAATACACAGACACAGAAAGCAGAATTACAGTTACCAAGGGCTGGGTGGAAGGGGGAAATGGAGAGCTGTTGTTCAGTGGGTTTAGAGCTTTAGTTTTCCAAGACGACAAAGTTCTACAAATCACGACCATGTGTATGTAGATAACATGGTCGTGCACTTAAAATGATTAAGATGCCCAATTTTATGTTGTGTTTTCTACCATAATAAAAAAATATGATATAGGGAGGATGTAATAAAATGCCATAAACTTCTAAACTAGAAAAAAAAAGATTAAGAGCAGTGTTAGTTTAAAACAAACAAATTTGTTAATTAATAATCACTTAGCGATCTATGCATAAAATATGCATTTGTTAAACAAGGGTGAGCTCATACTATTTGCATTGTTGTGGAATTCACTTTTCTCACTTCACAATATGGTGCAAACATCTTTCCTTGCAGTTCAGTGAAACGTGACCTCATTCTTTCAAAAGGCGGTATGCAATCCCACTGATGAATCTACAGCTTACAAGACCCACCTTTTTACTGATGGACATTTCTGTGATTTTACTATTACAATGTTACTTGCTATTAATCGCCTCAGTCTGCCAAGTACAGTCTTTAAGTACTGAGTCATTATCACTTGATTCACACCTAAGGCTTTGCTCGTCTTCAAATATGTCCTGCTTAATTCTAGTCCCTTGCTTCACATACCTGCAAAAATGATGGTGTGACACTCCAGCTCTGTGTTTCTCTAATCAGAGTCCTTTGCACCCACATTCCCTCTGGCAAAGGTGTTCTTTTCAGGCTGCGATTTCAGACATGATTTTAAAACCGCGAAAAAGAGCGACTTTTAGGTCCAAGGTTCCTAGGAACCCTTATTATGTAGGACCTTGACGCTTCCTTTGTAAGACCTTAGCTATCACAGAGAAGTAGCACGAAGGATTACTGTCTAATAAGTTTGTGACCTGTATTGTGTAGATTGCAATTGCGTAATTCAAGTTATGCTTTTGGGAGCTTCCAAATTCTCATGAGCCATATTCCCTTTTAGAAGCTTAAGCCTTAGAATCCTGAAATATGTTTTTTCTTCACACTTCAAGTCTACCTTGCTAAAACAGCATAGCTATCTGACTATGCCAAACTTATTCGTCATTATCTAGCATAACATTTAAAGTGACATTTTAAACTAATTAGAATATGTGTTTTTTAAAATACTAACTAAAAATATGGAATATAAAATGTTTATCTTTTATTAATAGCCATAATTCCTTGTAACTAACCTCTATTTTCACCTAAGTAAATCGACCTAAAATAGTTTCTTTATTAGACTAAGCCGCATGAAGGCAGGAATCATTTGTGCCTTTTTCACTGCCCTAGTCCTGGCCCTTGACAGAGTGCCACAGAGTAGAGGGGTGTTATAAAGCTGTCGAATGAATTCATATTTACTGATGATAGGGACAATAACAAAATTGCAGTAGTGTTGATGTGAGAAGCATATTCACATGCAATCATACAACATACACAAATGCCCACTGTGAGCACATTTTATGATTATGTAACACAGGCGGTATGATTTCAAAGGCAGCAGAAATGAATCTTCCTCTTGGCCTGCTGAAGGCTTAAAGCACACACTTAGAGACCCAGTCCTTTTGCTTAAGATTTCATCAGCCTGGTAATCTGTAGATATTCTAATGAAAGACAGCACATAGACTTGTCTTGTTTGCACTTTGCATGTCTCAGTATGAAAGGATATATTTTTACTGTGATCAGGATTTGTTAATAACAACATGGGCATAATTAAGAGAGAAGCATTTGGCTGCGCGTGGCGGCTCACGCCCATAATCCCAGCAATTTGGGAGGTCGAGGTGGGCAGATCACTTGAGCCCAGGAGTTCGAGACCAGCCTGGGAAACATGATGAAACCCTGTCTCTACCAAAACAAAAAAAAAAAAACAAAAAATAAAGAAAAACGTAGCCGGCCATGGTAGTGTGTGCCTGTAGTCCCAGCTACTTGGGAGGTTGGGGCATGAGAATCGCTTGAACGTGGGAGTCAGGGGTTGCAGTGAACCACAATTGTGCCACTGCACTTCAGCCTGGGTGACAGAGTGAGACCATGTCTGAAACAAAAAAGAGAGAGAGGGAGAAGCATGAGAGCTGGGCACCCATTAGACATGGTCTAGCATCTTCTGGAGAAGTGAAGGGGACCTAAGAAGCTTATGGAAATATTTTCCTAATTTAGTCTTTCATATTGGTCCATCTTTGTGAGAATTTATATGTGAACACGTCTCAAAACAGTGGCAGTCATGTCAAAAATAATAGAAACATCTTAGGAGGCTGATTATTTTTGTAGACTTACACATAGCGCCTTGAAGACAATAGAACGTTATTAAAAAAATATTTGGCTCAGTGTTTTGAGCTTGTATATTCTGTCAGTAATGGATGGTAGAGAAATCAATTAACTATAGATCTTTCATATACACTCTATATCTGTTGTCCTTCACATGAAGAGATGATGCTATAGAAATAAATTTTTTATAATGTATGCACATGAAGTTGTATGTATAAATACAAATTAAATATTCTATGCATGCATAGAAAGAAATACTTGATTTCCTGCTAACACTAATAACATTAGTAATAATAATAATGGCTATAATTTATAAGAATTTGCCAGGTACTTTAATTCTCATAACTAGCCCATGAAATAGGTATTGTTATTCCACAAATGTGGAAACTTAGATTTAGAAGTATTAAACAATTTAATTACTCAAAATCAAGACAGCTGATTAAGCAGAAAGGTTGTACAAATCAAAGCAAGGTGTGAATAACAAAACTTCATGGTTTTCTTCACTATACTACCTGCCTCTACAGTTTGTAGAAAGGCTTATAATGTAGAATTTAATCTAGCTATATGAAAACAAAATTTTGTTACTTTTACCTGTTCAATGTCCTGTTCTTAGTGCCAATATTTACAATTCATAAGATCTGTGTTCTAGTTTTTCTCTGGTTTTAGAGAGATAACTGTTTGGTATTTCGTTTGATTTTCTTACTTTTTATTTTGAAATAACTTTATTTTTAAATGGTCAAAACCTGATTCTATTTTCTTTCCTAGAAACGGTCAGTTTTAATAGGTGAAATGGATTATAGAACTCAGCAAATCATTTAGGAAAACTGCTTGACAGTTTTGAGCAAACCTTGTGTAACTTTTATGAAACACCTCCAGTCAGTTTGTCAGGTAGAATTTCCCAAGCACGGTCTTTTTTAGATTCAGTTGATTCCATTTTTAGGAGAGCATAACAGTAATAAGGCATTATCCCACAATGTGAAAGCTCTTCTCTGTTTTCCTTTTTTAATTGAAGGATCAAGTATTCACACAGGGAGATATCTGCCACATTCAATCAGCTTCTGGACCTTGGGGGGAGCCCTTAGTTGATACTTCTATTGCCGTGCTGCACTAGAAAAGACAAACAAATATGTTTGGAGCATCTATATTCACTATGCATGCTATTTTTATGACACACTAAAGCATTATTGTTTAATTCTTACAGTAAACAGAATTCTACAGTGTAAATAGAGTTACCTTGTATTAAATTTACATTGTATTATACTTGCATTGAATTTCCTTGGTTATATATGACAACCTATCGAGCACCTTAGGAAATACAATTTGACATAACATGATGAAGAGGCACTAAGATATATACCCCAGTGGATATGCTTTATGGACAATTATCGTCCAGCTTCCTTGTGAAAATTAAACACCTTAAAAATCCTATCATTATGGAAACAGAAAGGTGATAAACTTGAAATTCCTTCTGTTGTACAGCCAATGGGAATTAAGTATCCATTTTGTGGATCATCCATTGAAGAGCTGAATGTCTAGAACTAGATTAAATTAAACAGAATTAAGCCAGAACCTGACCCCCTTTGCCACATGGCATGTTACAGTTTTATTTTGCTTCAGCTGTCTTACTGATTATTAGCACCAGAGAATAAGCAAGAAAAAGCCTGAAAAAATACAATGTGGTACAATACAATAGAAACAAATGATATTTTTTATGGTGGATAGTTATCTTTTGCTTTTCTAGATTCACTCTCCTTTTCCACTCAGTCCCATGCTCTGCAAGGCTGACCCTTTCCTCGCAGTGGCAGTGGCCTTCCTCTCTCTCTCTGGCTTCCTGTTGGTTTGTCCATGGGCAGCAACACCAAAAGATGAGAGGGTGAGAGGAGCGTGGAGTCTCAGAACTTATTCCCCTTGACTCTCTTTCTGCATGGCTCTGGATTCCAGGGCTGCATTCCTCTAGTAAATGCTACAGTTCCTATTCAAAGGCCCTTTCCTATAGCATCAGGTTTCTTCAGGTTCCTGAATTTGTTCTCACCCTTTCCCCTACAAACGTAAAGATGTTTACGGACTCCGAGCCAACTAGTTAGAATGGTCTAGCAATCCTAGCTAGTACTAGCTGGGGATGCTTTATTATCACTGTTTGCTTTCCCTTAACCCTGTCCGCATCTTTGTAAATAGGAGTTCCACTAAAATCTCTTCCATTGCCATTTGAGTTGTCATTGGTTTCCAGTTGAAACCCTGACTGATTCCAAATTTTACTTAATCCACATTTAACACAGAGAGGTGTTTTGTGTGTGTGTGTTTTGATGGGGGGTAGTGCGTGAAGATACATTTAAAATGACTTTTTCATGCTAAGAGTGGCAAGAATAAATAAGTGAACAAAATTTCCATTTTCTTAAACTTTGTTTCAATACAATAGACATTTTAAAGGCCAATAAGGAGAGCCAGGTTCTAGTGGCAGCTTGCTGACCTAATAAACTCATCATATTTAATTTTTCAAATAATAATCAACTTATTAATATATCTTTGAAAACTTTTCTCTTACTATTATAAAATATTTGTTTGTTATCATTAGTGAAATAATGGCTTATGACATCTTCCTCTTGATGAAGTAGCTCTGAGTGCCAAGTTTAGCTTAAAGGTCAGTTTCAGATGGGCGCAGTGGCTCAAGCCTGTAATTCCAGCACTTTGGGAAGCTGAGGTGGGTGTTAACACCTGAGGTCAGGAGTTCAAGACCAGCCTGGCCAACATGGTGAAACCCTGTCTCTACTAAAAATATAAAATTATCTGGGCATGGTGGCAGGTGCCTGTAATCCCAGTTACTCAGGAGGCTAAGGCAGGAGAATCACTTGAACCTGGGAGGCGGAGGTTCCAGTGAGCCGAGATTGCACCATTGTACTCCAGCCTGGGCAACAAGAGCAAAACTCCATCTCAAAAAATAAATAAACAAATAAATAAAATAAAAATCAAGGTTAGTTTCTCGGATAAGCCCCATTATGTAACTTACCCAGACTAGGTTAGCATCCACCTCTCCCTTCCTTATCCCATATTTTCCTTCTATCCATCTGGTTTTTAAAAAGTAAACTTTACATCCACACAACACATCTAAAGTCTAGTCTGTTCTTTCATTTAGATTGAAAGTTTTGTGAAGGAAGTAACAATGACTGTTCTGACAACTTCTGTATTACCAGCATGCAACACAATGCTTGGCTCACAGTAGCTACCCCATAGTTACTGATGAGCCAGATGATGATCAGAAACCAAATCTAAATCCAGCAGACTTACAAAAATTATTTTACAGTGTGTAGTAACTACTTGTTTCTTTGCACTTTCTGGACTTAATTGGAAAGTAATGAATTTTAAGTGAAAAGATAGCACACAGATATAAGAAACTATTGGCTAATGGCAGATGGTGTACCAAGGAGGAATACAGACCTGCCTAAGCTTATTTTTGAGAGATGTTAGTTTAGTTTTTACAAGAGAAGTGCAGCACATGACACAGGTCAGAATTGGAGGAGACAGTCTAAGGTGAGCTTCCCATAGCAAGTAAGACTTTAACTCATACTACAAACAAGGGACAGCTCTATGTGTGGCCGTTCTATGTGCACAGTGCCTATTACTACTAAAGCACATTCACATATGCTCATTTGTTCGAGTCTCAGATCAACTGTCAGACCACCAGGGCAAGGAATATTACCCCATTTTTTTGGTCAGGAAATAAAAGCTTAGTGAGTTTTTGCTATCTAACCAAGTTTTAAAGGTATGTGATCATGACACAAGTACTGAAGTGGTTGGAGGAAGAGTCCTGAAAAAGAAGGCAATTGGCTTGGAAGCTTTTGACTTTGTTTTGAAATAGTGCCCAGAACAGGGGAGGCACTCAATAACTAACTTGTTGATTGAATGAATAATTACTTACTTAAAAGTATATGCACAAAATTGATAGTTCAAAATAATTGGTTGTATAATTTATCCTGTTTGCAAGTTGCTTTTTTCCTCTAATTCACATGGAATAAACATCTTTTTATGTTAATAGGTGTAGTGCTCCCTCATTTTTCCTCAAAGCTTAATAAAATGCCGTTGAATGAAACCACAACATTTATAGAGGCTATCTGGTAAATGATTGATTAACATCCATTCCTCGGTACAACCACATCTCATTAATGCCAGCTAACCATTAATTATAAAAGATTTTGGCAATAAGGTTTGGTGCTTGGACTAGTAGATAGTCCTCAAATGGATTCCCATTTATTTGGGTTTGGTATAGTCCTTGAGTGAGTGTTGCAAGGAATGTTTAGCCAATAGCTATATCCTGAGGAGTCCCCAAAGTTAGAGGAGAGGACCCTGAAATAGCTGTTAAGCCTCCTGTTCTAAAACAAAATCATACAACAGGGTTTAATGTCAAAGAATGAAAAGGAAAAGAAAGCTGATGGGCCTATTTTAATATCAGACAAAGAATGCTTTACAGTGAGCAGTATTATTAGATATAAAAAGGTAGTTTCATAATAATAAAGGAGTTACTAAAATTAACATTTACTTTTATCAAAATATACTATAAGTACCCACAAAGATGAGTAGTAAGAGAGTTGATATTTAGAACACATGTAACCATCAGAAAACTGTATCCAGAATATATAAAACATTCCTACACATCTATAATAAACTGGAGTTAACATCTGAAAAGTCATTTCACAAAAGAAGAAAATAAAATGTCTGATAAACATAAGAAAATGGGCCAACCTCTGTAATAATCCAAAAGTAAATACCAAAACAAGATATCAATTTTTACATCTAATACTGCCAAAAATTTCAAAGTCTGACAATAAGGTCTTTTTGAGGATATAGAACAATGAGAACTCACATGGACTTACATGTACACTAGAATTGACATACTTTCAAAAAGAGATGAGCACTGTCTAGTAAAACTGAAAATATTTCAACAATTTCTCTCCAGGACATTTGTCCTAGAGAACTTGTATACATGTGCTTCAGGACACATGTACAAAAATGTGTATAATTACATTGATGTCATAGCTAAAATATAGAAACATTCTATCAAGAGTAGAATAAATAAATAACATTTGCCCCACAGGAATACTACACAGAACTAAAAATGAGTGAAGTATGGCTACTCTCAAAAACATGTATAGAACGCATGAATATTATGTTACACAAAGCAGGATGCAAAAATTATACATACAACATAACTCTATTAATATAAGTTAGAAAACCATGAGAAACTTGCTTATGTTGTTAAGGGATGCAGTTCTCAGTAGAAAAGCAAGGACGTGGTTCTTCAAAAGTCCTCATAGTTATCTGTGAGGAAGGGAAAGGGCTCCAATTATAGACAGGAGATTTCTGGGGTCCTGGCAACATTCTATGTTTTCTTTTTTTTTTTTTTTTTTTTTTGAGGCGGAGTCTCGCTCTGTCGCCCAGACTGGAGTGCAGTGGCGCAATCTCGGCTCACTGCAAGCTCCGCCTCCCGGGTTTACGCCATTCTCCTGCCTCAGCCTCCGGAGTAGCTGGGACTACAGGCGCCCGCCACCTCGCCCGGCTAGTTTTTTGTATTTTTAGTAGAGACGGGGTTTCACCATGTTAGCCAGGATGGTCTCGATCTCCTGACCTTGTGATCCGCCCGTCTCGGCCTCCCAAAGTGCTGGGATTACAGACTTGAGCCACCGCGCCCGGCCCACATTCTATGTTTTCAACGTGAGTAACGGTTACATGGCCTTTGGCTTTTCAATTTGTCATTAAAATGGAATTGATATTATATATACTTTTATATGTTATATTTTATTACATGATGTTTAAAATGTAGAAAAAATAGATATATGGAAGCTGTAAGGTTGTATGCACTGTGAAGTCTGAATGCTTCAGTGCCGACACATAGCTCTACCACTTCCTAGCTATATTAACACTGGCCAAGCTACCAAACCTCTCTAAAACCGTTTTTTGTCATCTATTTTTTCTCATCTGAAATAAAAACCATTCCACTATCAAGAGTTTTTCCTGAAGATTAAATGGTACTTGATTAAAACACTCAATCCAGTTGTTATTGCTTTAGCATGAACTTCTTTGGACTTTAAAGTGTTTGTGTCTTCTTACCGGGCATGCTCCCCTGCACAACAGTATTTTTTAATTTAAATATTTTATTTTGAGATAATTACAGATTCACAAGCAATTATAAGAAAGAGATTACATGTATCTTTAATTCAGTTTCTCTCAATGCCAACATCTTCTGAAACTATAATACAATATCACAACTAAGATTTTGATACTGATACAATCAAGATACAGAACAATTCCATCACAAGACATAGTTTTTTCTTATTCTCAGACTGAAAAACAATTCCTTTTTTAACCAGGAACAGAAGGGTAAGTTAGTTTTTTAGAAGTAGGCTTTTATGAGATTGTTAACTTCATTGTTCATGTTTGATAAAGAAACACTCTTTTCTGAATAGTGACATTATCATTCCATATCGCAATCTAACACATTCCATCCCTAAGTGTCAAAGTTTTTTTTTTTTAATTAAAGAGAAAGTATATATAACTGCTAAAGATGTTTGTCCTGCCACAGACTACTGCTGAAATGCATCATTCCCACATCCCTGCCTCATTCACGACTACTTCCTATACATTCAGGAGAAGATGACTTTAATAATTATTTTTCCTGTTTGATATTTTTAACCATCTCACTGTTACTACCTCCATGGTCTTCCCTACTCCAGTCTATTTTATATGTGATTCTAGATTAATTTTTCTGTATATGACTTTATCTTGTGGCTAGTCAGTTCATAAAAACACTGATGGTCTCCTGTGCATCATAAAATCCCAACTCCTTGTAGTGTCATTCAAGGCCCCAAACTCCCTTTGAAGTTTTGTTTTCTATTAGACTTTATCCAGTGATATGGTTTAGCTCTGTGTCCCCACCCAAATCTCATCTTGAATTGTAAAAATCCACACATGTCATGGGAAGGACCCCGTGGGAGGTAATTGAACTATGGGGGCATGTTTTTCCTATGCTGTTCTCATGATAGTGAATAAATCTCATGCGATCTGATGGCTTTATAAAGGGGAGTTCCCTGCACAAGCTTTCTTACCTGCTGCTGTGTAAGACATGCCTTTGCTCCTCCTTCACCTTCTGCCATGATTATGAGGCCTCCCTAGCCATGTGGAACTGGAGAGCCCATTAAATCTCTTTCCTTTATGAATTACCCAGTCTCAGGTATGTCTTTATTATCAGCATGAGAATGGAATAATGCATCCAGCTACAGGAATAACAACAAATTATTAATCTATTTGCGATACATTTACTAAACCTTGCACTTTCTTACTTCTAGGCAATGGCAAATGTCATTTTCCTCACCAGAAGCATCGTCTTGAAACATAGGTTTTTCACATATTACCTTTCAGGGGAGTCATATTAGCTTCATCACATGACTTATTGAATACCCCGCTTCCGTATATGGAAGACTTGACTGCTCTAAAAAGCCTATAGCACTTCTTTAGCCAGAGTGATTATTCCCTGCTAGAGGGTCCTGTATATACTGTCTACTATTTAACTATGTCATTTGTTTGGCATAAAGTCATTGTGGTGCTTACGATCCTTGTTTAACCCTTGAACTGTTATTTCATTATACCTATATTTAACTCTTTTCTTACTTCCATAAAGGTAGATATTATTCTTATTCTTTCTGTTCTTACTTCCCAAAATACCAAGTATAGTACTTTATGCTTGATTGATTTTCAATATACTTATATTAATCTTTTTATTAGGCTAATCTTGATTGCTTTTAGAGGCAGAGCATGTTATGTTCATTGGTTCTTAATTCAAGTGAAATTCCTAAAAATTTTAGAAGAGGAAATTAGACCAGAAACATGTAACTAGAGTAGTGACAAGAGTGGGGTGAGATTGCCAGTTTCCACAACTGAATTTATATTTTTATAGCCTGAAAAATGGGTTTGCCCCTCTAAGAATCCATCCCCTGCTCTTTATGACAATGACAACAATTCTTATTTTTTGGAGTTGTCAATGTTAAAGAAAATAATCCATAAAAGTGTGTACCCTATTTTCTGACTCAAAGTAAGTGATCAGAACATATTAATTTTCTTTTTTAAGAAAGGATCTCACTTTGTCCCCCAGGCTGGAGTGTAGTGATGCGATCATGGCTCACTGCAGCCTCGACCTCCTGGGCGCAAGTGATTCTGCCACCTCAGCCTCTCAAGTAGCCAGGACCGCAGACACATTTCATCATGCCCAACTAAGTTTTTGCATTTTTTGCAGAGACAGGGTTTTGCCACATTGCCCAGGCTGGTCTCAAACTCCTAGACTCAAGCGATTCACTTGCCTTTGCCTCTCAAAATGCTGGGATTATAGGCATGAGCCACCATGCTGGGCCCAGAGCATATTTTAAATTACTTTAAATTATTTTGGCCCGGCATGGTGGCTCATGCCTGTAATCCCAACACTTTGGGAGGCTGAGGAGGGTGGATCACAAGGTCAGGAGTTTGAGACTAGCCTGGCCAACACAGTGAAATCCCATCTCTGCTAAAAATACAAAAATTAGCTGGGCATGGTGGCAGGCACCTGTAATCACAGCTATCTAGGAGGCTGAGGCAGGAGAATTGCTTGATTCACCTCCTGGGAGGCGAAGGTTGCAGTGAGCTGAGATCACACCACTGTACTCCAGCATGGGCTACAGAGCTAGACTCCATCTCCAAAAAAATTAAAATTAATTAATTAAAAAAATTATTTCAAGTATTCTATAATTTTGAAAATACTTACATGGCATTTCAAGGACTCAAAATTTTACTTTCCCTAGAGCTATTCATAGGTCAAAACTTTGTTTAAAATGAATGAAAACAGGGGCACAACATACCAAAATCTCTGGGATTTAACAAAGACAGTATTCAGAGGAAAGTTTATAGTGCTAAATAGTTACCTCAACAAGTTAGAAAGATCTCAAATTAACAAACTAACATCTCACCTAGAGGTACTAGCAAAATAAAAACAAACTAAACTCGAAGCTAACACAGATTTTTTTTATTATTATTACTGATTCAATTTTCAAACTTGACATTGTCTGTAAAGGGTTTTAATTTCTTCCTGATTCACTCTTTGGAAGTTGCTTGTTTCTAAGAATTTTCTCTGGATTTTCTAGTTTGTGTGAATAGATGTGTTTATAATACTGTCTGAGGATGGTGTTGTTGTTGTTGTGTTGTTGTTGTTTTTGCTAGAACCCCCCTCAACCAAAAACGAAAAGAAACCTGGACCAGGTAGATTCACACCCAAATTTCACCAGATGTATAAGGAAGAGTTGGTAATGATTCTACTAAAACTATTCCAAAATATCAAGAAGGAAGGATTCCTTCTTAACGCATTCTGTGAGGCCAGCATCTCCCTGATAGCAAAACTTGTCAAAGACACAACTGAAAAAGGAAACTATAGGCCAATATCCCTGATAAACATAGACACAAAAATCCCCAACAAAGTACTAGCAAGCCAAATTCAATAGCACAACAAAAAAGTTAAGTCAACACAATCAAGTAGGCTTCATTCCTAGGATGTCAAGTTTGGCTAAACTTATACAAATCAATAAATGTGATTCATAAATCTCCTTGAGTTGGAAATATATTTAAAAATGTGATTCATCACATAAATAGAACTGAAAGCAAAAACACATGATCATCTCAATAGATACAGAAAAAACTTTCAATAAAATCCAATATACCTTCATGATAAAAGCCCTCAACAAAGTAGGCATCAAAGGAACATACTTCAAAATAATAAGAGCTATCTATGACAAACCCACAGCCAACATCACACAGAGAAGGTAGAAGCTGGAAGTATTCCATCTGAGAATATGAGCAAGATAAGAATGCCCACTCTCACCACTCTTACTCAACATAGTTCTGGAAGTCCTTGCCAGAGCAATCAGGCACAAGAAAGAAATAAAATAAATGCTAGTAGGAAAAGAAGAAGTCAAACTATCTTTCTTTGCTGATGTGATTTTATGCCTAGAAACCCAAAAGATTCCACCAGGAAGTTCCTGGAACTGACAAACAACATCGGTAAAGTTTTAGGATACAAAATAAATATGCAAAAATGAGTAGCATTTCTATACACCAATAATGTTCAAACTGAGAGCCAGATCAAGAAGGCAATCTAATTTACAATAGCCACAAAACAGTAAATACCTAGGAATACATCCATCCAAGGAGGTGAAAGATGTCTACAAGACAAACTACAAAACACTGGTAAAATAAATCATGTATGGCACAAATGGAAAAATGTTCCATGCTCATGGAGTAGAAGAATCAATATCACTGAAATGGCCATAGTGCCCAAAACAATTTACAGATTCAATGCTATTTTTATCAAACTACCAATATCATTTTTCACAGAATTAGAAAAAAGCTATTCTAAAATTCACATGGAACCAAAAAAGAGCCTGAAGAGCCAAAGCAATTCTAAGCAAAAAGAACAAAGCTGGAGGCATCACATTACTTAACTTCAAACTATACTATAAGGCTATAGTAACCAAAACAACATGATACTGGTACAAAAACAGAACACATAGACCAGTGGAACAGAAAAGAGAATCTAGAAATACAGCTGTGCACCTACAGCCATCTGATCTTTTACAAAGTCGACAAAAATAATCAATGGAGAAAGGACTCCCTATTTTTAAAATGGTGCTGGGGTAGCTTGCTAGCCTTATGCAGAGGAATGAAACCAGACCCCTACTTTTCACCATATGCAAAAATTAACTCAAGATGGATTAAAGATTTAAATGTAAGAGCTCATATTATAAGAATCCTAGAGGAAAACCTAGGAAACACCATTCTGTATGTCGTCCTTGGGAAAGAACTTATGATCTAGTCCTCAAAAGCAATTGCAGCAAAAACAAAAATTGACAAGTGGAACCTAATTAAACTAAAGAGCTTCAGCACAGCAAAATAAACTATCAACAGGGTAAACAGACAACTTACAGAGTGGGAGAAAATATTCACAAACCACCCATTTGACAAAGGTCAAATAGCCAAAATCTATAAGAAACTTAAATCAGCAAGTAAAAAACAATTAACCCATTAAAAAGTAGGTAAAAGGCCGGGCGCGGTGGCTCAAGCCTGTAATCTCAGCATTTTGGGAGGCCGAGACGGGTGGATCATGAGGTCAGGAGATTGAGACCATCCTGGCCAACACGGTGAAACCCCGTCTCTACTAAAAAATACAAAAAACTAGCCGGGCGAGGTGGCGGGCGCCTGTAGTCCCAGCTACTCGGGAGGCTGAGGCAGGAGAATGGCGTAAACCCGAGAGGCGGAGCTTGCAGTGAGCTGAGATCCGGCCACTGCACTCCAGCCTGGGCGGTAGAGCCAGACTCCGTCTCAAAAAAAAAAAAAAAAAAAAAAAAGTAGGTAAAAGACATGAACAGACACTTCTCAAAAGAAGGCAGACAAACAGCTAACAAACATGTTCAACATCACTAATCATCAGAGAGTTGCATGTCAAAACCACAATGAGTACCATCTCACACCAGTCAGAATGGCTACTATTAAAAAGTCAAAAAACAACAGATGCTGGCAAGGCCTGCAGAGAAAAGGGTTGAATGCTTGTATACTGTTGGTGGGAATGTAAATTAGTTCAGCCACTGTGGGAAGCAGTTGAAGGTTTTTCAAATAACTTAAAACAGAACCACCATTTGACCCAGCAACCCCATTACTGGGTAAACACCCAAAGGAAGACAAAGTATTCTGCCAAAAGAAACATGCACTTGTGTGTTCATCACAAGACTATTTGTAATAGCAAAGACATGGAATCAACCTAGGTGCCCATTAACAGTGGGTTGAATAAAAAAAATGGTACATATATACTACGAAATACTACATAACCACAAAAAGAACATCCTGAAATCATGTCCTTTGCAGCAACATCTATGAAGCTGGAGGCTTTTATACTAAGCAAATTAATACAAGAGCAAAACAAACAAATATTGCATATTCTCATTTATAAGTGGGAGCTAAACATTGGGTACTCATGGACATAAAGATGGTAACAGTAGACCCTGAGGGTTAATGGCAGGGAATGCGGAGTAAGGGTTGAAAACCTAACTGTTGGGTACTATGCTCACTATCTGGGTGGTGGGATCATTCGTATCCCAAACCTCAGCATCACACAATATACCCATGTAAGAAACCTGCACACAAACCTCCTGAATCTAAAATACAAGTTGAAAAAAAAAAGCTGTTGGTACATGTCCTGTATTCTAGTTAAAGTAAAAAGCATCTTCTTAGGCTACAGTTTAAAATGTCCACTACATTGTATTTGTTAGTTTTTGTTACTCTGTTTAGGAATCTGAGGTCAATGAAATTAAAATTGTCATGTTAATAGGTGTTTTAGACTGACTGGCTTACTAAAAGTGTGTTTTAAAACTGAATCATACAATGTTTTATATTGTATTGATTCTGTTTATATTGAAATCAGCTTAATATGATGTGTGTGTGTGTGTATCAGTATATTAGTCCTACAATGTGATTCTACAATTGATCCTTCAGCCCTTCCTCCATATGCTGTCAAATACAGATACTGTTTACTTTCAGGATGCCAGGTAACTCTGTGTGTGTGTGTGTGTGTGTGTTTTTCTGTGATCTCACCTCTGTTAAAGTTAGACTTCATTCTCATCCACCTCTCAATTAGATACATCCTGGATACTAAAAAGTTTTTGAGCAGTTGAATTAACTGTCACAAATCTCACTTAATTTCATTCTCAGCTTATTTGTCATGTATTCATTTTAGTCTAAGCCCTTCTTTCAATAACTGTCTGCTCTTTATATATCCATAGTTCCAGATGTCAAGGTTATCTAGCTTCTCAACATAGATTGCTAAGGGTTGACTTGCTAGAGTCCGATAGACAAAAAAAAAAAAAAAAAAGAAGAAGAAGAAGTAACTTTAGAGAGACTGTCACTGAGAGAGGATGTAGAAGAACTCAAACAATGACACAAGAATTGGTAAGGTGCAGTCACTGAGTGATGTTTAGGGTAGAAGCTGGGTAAGAACCCTGTATATCTCATCAATCACTGAGGCATTATAGAGTTAGAGAATGTAGTATTTGATGTCCATAATCAAACTTTGAGTCTTCACAAAATGATTCAGCTATATTCATTATATTCTCTGTGAGAAGACAGGTAAGTGTGTATACTTACTAGAAAGATTTCCTTCAAAAATGGTTAAGATTTTTAGAGTTCATGCTTAAGGGGATGAGATTTAGTTATAATGAAAATTAACTTCTATAAAATATCTCATTTCCCAATATGTCAGATAAATGAGATATTATGCACATAATCCTAACATAAAAGACATTCTCTGTTCCCCAATTATGTAAGAAAAGGGAACTGTTGATTTAGGTACTTTCTATCTCAGTTGAAAAGCAGGTCAAATAGATAGTATTTCTAGGGTCTTATGGTTTCTTTAAGAGCTTCTGCAACACACTATTTGTACATAAGATTTTTTGGGAGGTTAACTGATTGCTTCACAGAGAGCCTGGCACATAAGAATTTTTTGTCATTGTTATTACCTGATTATATGTTTTTTTCCCTTTAAATTTTCTATGTATTATAGGTAAGTGGCTTTTTCACTGTGTCTTTCACTTCTCAGCTTTAATTCATTTGTGTCTTTATGTGTCAGGTATTAAATAGAATTAAATCAAATTACCTTCTATAGGTATTCATAAAGTTCCCATAGATGGTCACACCAGAAATAAAGGAAAACAGACACTGGCAGCCAATCTTTTTCTGTGTGAGGAGCTATAAGTGGTACCTGATAGTAAAATAAAGACTCTTTCCAAAAAATTTGGAAATAAGAGAAATGGACTTATCAGAATGATAAACTGTACAAGGTTATCTTCTTAAAGGAAAATGAGTCACAGCAGTAGCTTTTTAAAAGTATTAACTCATTTAAATAAAAAATGCTTTAATCCTAAGAGAACGTATTGACCTAGGTCTGATTGGTATAAGAGAAAACATTTCAGATATTTAAAACAGAGGATATTTTATACAAGTAGGTTGCTCTCAAGGTGTTATAAAGAAGGGCTGGAAGAACAAAAGGGAAAGGTGGCAAGTACTGGAAGGAAAAAAAGGATGATTGACGAGAGCTGCTGCTTACTGCTACACTTGCCGATTTGACATTTGAACCATTATGGGATGCTACCCCAACCAGAGCTGAAATGCCAAAGACATTCCACTACCGAAGAGGCAGAAAGTGCAGAAGAGATGCTTCTTCTGTCTGGGATGCTTGAGGCTGCAGGTGCTTTGTCCCTTGCTGACACAGCAGCTGTCAGCAAAGGCCTCAGCTCTTGGAGCTAGAAGCTGGTCGTTTTCTTTCTTCCTGCTTCTCTCCTCCTCGCAGTGCCTCCCACTGGCAAAACCTAATAGAAGGCCAACAAGCAAGAGTTGGAAACGTAATTTGTACTTTGTAGGTTCAGCCGTACAGAACAGGCTATGGAAGCATGGATGAGTGGCTGGAGTGGACATCAGACGATTAACCTTCTTAGCTACTCGGCATTCACACACACCCTTGTACTTTTCACCACCTTTCATTACCAATAACAGTCACTCTGTGCTTCCGTCGAACATGATACTACAATGCTTTGTACAAATGATGGTGCTCTCACCTCGCTCATCATATTCTTATCTGGGTGATGTTAATTCCCCTTTTAGTTCAGACACAACCCAGCTGGATATTCTTCAACTTAAAAAAACCAAACTATAAATTAATACCCACTAACCCTATTTACATAAATCAATGGGGGAAAGGAGGAAGGAAAATTGGTTACTATATACAAATTTCTGTGTAATAAGCAGAAATAAAACATGACAGCATTTATAATTCTTGTTTCTATAATTAGTTGTGAGATCATAGCTGATATTCACAACTTCTTCTCCTTGCCCTCAGCTCGTGGTTCATCTGTCTGGAGTTCTTTTATTTTTATTTTTTGTAGAGATAGAGTCTCACTACATTGCCCAGGCTGGTCTTGAACTTTGGGGCTCAAGTGGTCCTTCTGCTTTGGCCTCCCAAAGTGCTGGGATTACAGGTATGAGTCATCGTACCTGACTGGTTTGGAATTTTTTACCTAATGAGGTCACTGGATCTTCATTACTAAGGGGGTCTATGTCTTTCATGTTTATCTTGATTGGGTTGCTGCAGATTTGCAATGCTTATATGATTGGACCAGGTCATATGAAGAGATGCCCTTTTGAATGTCCTGACTGACAGACAACATGCAGTAGGAAGTCAGTTTCTCCTCCAATATGATACCTTTTCTTTTTGCCTGTTATAAGGATGCTATGAAGAGAGGGTTAAAGAGAAGCCAATGCGTACCAGGTGCTTAGAACAGTGCCTGATACATCATGAGTCATTAACAAATAAGGTCGATTTACTTCTGGGGCTTATCTATTAAGAATATATTTTTTAGAAAGCAATACAAATTATAAGTATGCTTTACTTATTAATTTTTGATCTGGAACACACATGACAACTGCTAACAGGATGCAACAGAAAGATTCTCATGCTGGAACTGTTAGGTTCTATTTCTGTCTCTGTATTAATTAGCTTTACAATTTGATATTCAAGGGTAACATCTATTTTATCATTTGGTAAGAGACAGAGTCTAGACAAGGAGAAATACCAGAGTCTGTGATTTAATGATTCCATGAAACCAGAAATCACATCAAGAGTGCTTGCTTTCTTAAGACCTTCTTTGCTATTGTCTAGTAGTCATACTGAAAGGCAATTATTATCTTCCCAGGTGTTATCATGAGTTATGGATTATATCTAGATGGTGTATTAATCCACAATTCCTCAGAACTCAGCTGTCGTGCTTACGGATTTGCTCCTTGGAGTTTACATTCCTTCAGAGTCCAAGCATGCACAGCCAAAGGTTGTGCTCTGGGCCCACTGGTGAGTATCTAAATTTACATTCTAGGAATGTGTTAAATGTCAGATGACACTGAATATTAAGGACGAAGTAAGTGGCAGTGACTCACCCTCTCCACAGCTAGCCTTTCAAGCAGGATGGGAGATTTTTCTTTTTATAAAAGTTCATTTAAGAGTTACTAAGATTTTATATTCAACATAAATTTCAAGACTGAACATAGGTCTAGTGAAGGGCAGAGTCTACATTTTATTGAAAGAAAGATAAGTTGGCTAGTGTAGTAGGCAAACATGAAATTTTTCCTAATTTAGTGACATATTGAAGGTGGATGTTTTTTCTTTCTAATCATGGGCTCAACATCTAAGTAAGTTTAAGGTTAAAAAATGAAAATAATTGAAAGTCCGTAAGTGCGACAATATGGCAACACTGCTCCCCAACAGGTAGTTAATCAATTAATAGGTTGCGTTTACCTCATCTATTAGGATAAAATGGTTTTATGTGATACAGCTTCATAAGAACGGTATTGAAAATTACATTAATATCAGCTTTTGGTATTCATATTTCAGAAATCTGTATCTGAAATGTATATCTATATTTCATTAGCAGTTAACAGCTTGACAAGATTATACTTTCTATTCCTAATATAATTTTTAAAACCCCATTAATAGCACACAATTATCATAAACTAGCAGGACATTCTTTAGTTTCAAAACATCACATTACACTTTTGTGCATTTTTCTTGATTAATTAGATTTTGCTTCTTTAGTTGGAAAATGCTCATTAGTCTTAGATAATTTTTGGCAATGTTTGCTAACGCCCTATCATTTTAATGCCTACTGTCTTCACTGAAGAGTATATTATATAAATATTACCTTGGAAAACAGCTCTATATTTTAGTTTCTGCTTCCTTATTTTTGATCACACCTCTCATTTTGTTTCAGAGATTGGTTGCTTTCCAAGCAGCTAACACCATCCATCGGTGGAGCTGAGCTGTAGTCTTTATTGCCATTAAGCATTTTATAGCCCAGACCCCTCTGATGGATACTTACCCTTAAATGCAGGAATGGCAATAGGCCAGATTTTCTTCTCCATTCAAAAAAAAAAAAAAAAAAAAGAAGAAAAGAAACAAAAGAACACGTGAGATTGAAATTTACACTTTTTCAAAATGTAAGCTGCACATCGTAGGTCTGGTTACAAAATTGGCTCAGCAGTGTCTCCTGATGTTCTGGCAACTTTAAATAAGGGGGACCTGCATTATCGATCTGCATCCTGCACAGGTGGTAACTATGTTAACCTTAAGAAATCAAATGCCACAAAGCTTTGACAGGAAGGGGGGAAATAGAATTGGGTTGTAAAACCTAGTCTGCCACGGCTTCATTTATTCCAGACTCAATCCTGACTTACAGCACAGAGTTATTTTCTCCCTTGGTACTTTCTTTATCCTGTACTCAGTATGCAAACGCTTTTCCCTAGTCAATGATCCATCTCTAATCACTGGGATTGAACAACAATGTCTTTATTTAGAACAAGTCAACTATATGCTACCAAGAAGTTAAAGCCCATGGTCTTTAACTGGTTTGCAAAATATTTTTGTCCCCATCACATTATATGTAAACCCTTAAGTGATTGCATATCTGAGTATTTAAATAGCCCTGGATAGCTAGCACAAATCATGAAGGATATTACAGATTCAGCTTCTTTTTGTTGATGATTCTTTTTAATGTGTGCTTATTGATTTAATAAATCTGTGAATCAATCTTAAAAAGCAGAGTTTTCTATCATTAAATTATAACGCGGTACTCAACAAAATTCAGTCAAAAGTGGCAATGGTGTATAATGGTTTCTTAAGATATTCATCAAAAGACAGACCAATACTCTGACATTTTAAATAAAAAAATTTCATTGAAACAGAAAATTTATCATTTCTAAATTTAAATATTTTGCTGGCAAAAATCAGAATAAATTTTGAAATAGTTCATTTTTTTGTTCATCTAACATTTGTTAATGATAATTCTTGTTATTTAGATTATGCATGCATGCAGGGAAATACTATTCAATGTTTCCAATGAGGAATATGCTTCACAGTCCCAAATGTGATATGGTTCATCTTCCAAATTGCAAATTGCTCATATAATAAAAAATATGAATTTGGTGTAGTATTTTTAAAAATAAAAAGACATACAGAAGTTCCATATTCTTACCACTTGAATGTAATATTAGCTCAATTTTTTTTTCCTAATCTGACCAGTTTGTTAGCTATTATTTATGGTTCAGGAGGAGTTGCCCTGTACCTATCTGGAAAAAACAGAAACAAAGCAAAACAAACAGCAACAAAAAAAACCACGATTCCCTTGTGAAATTCCTATATAGAAAACAATTGACAATGCCTCTGAACCAAATTTTTAGATGCTAATGTGTATTGTCAAGTTAAATTCAATGAAATTGGGGTTTTATAAATTTTGAAATAATGTAAAAATTAACAGAATGTAGCAGAAACTTTTTGAATGCTTTCCTTCCTTTCAATTGTATTAGAGGGAAACCCTTCACATTTTGTAATACTCTTTAATAAAATACAATAATGTTTTCCATAAGAAAATCACTTTGCTTTCTTATTCTCCACTCAGCCAATGTTACATAACACTAGTGGAGTCTGAGATTGAGAATTTTATGACCGTGTCTTGTATTGGAACATTCATTGGATTGATCCTCCAGGAACTCTTTTAAGGATGAAGTGAGAAACTATACGTCATTCCTGTGTGATATGGCTAAAAAGTTGTCTTGGTTCCTTAGTGATGTCATACTTACACAGATAACTAGACCTGGATAAATACACACGTACAACACATTCACCCTTTCACATGTTTACATGTTTTTTTTTTTTTTTTTTTTTTTTTTGCAAAGAAGCAAATAAGTGTGTTATTTAAGATATCTAAATCTTAATGGCAATATATAACAGTCAAGCAAAGGTTATAGGGGAAGTCTTTCTTAAATGTGCTTGAACCCCTTAAATCCCAATGCCTCCGTAGAAAATATACTTATTCCACTAAGCCCCAGATTTCTCAACTATTACAAAGACAAATAATGTCCACTTTAAGAGAGTTGGTGTAAAAAATTAAATAAAATATCATTTACACAAATTTCTGGTACATTGCAAGAGTTTTGTTAAGAATAACAGTTTATGGTCAGGCGTGGTGGCTCACGCCTCTAATCCCAGCACTTGGGAGGCCGAAGAGGGAGGATCACAAGGTAAGGAGTTCGAGACCAACCTGACCAATATGGTGAAACCCCATCTCTACTAAAAATACAAAAGTTAGCTGGGTGTGGTGGCGGGCGCCTGTAGTCCCAGCCACTCGGGAGGCTAAGGTGGGAGAATAGCTTGAACCTGGGAGGTGAGGATTCCAGTGAGCTGAGATGGTGCCACTGCACTTCAGCCTCAGAGACAGAGCAAGACTCACTCCATTTTAAAACAAAAGAATTACAGTGTATTAAAGTATTTGTAATGTTTTTATTGCACATTTGCTCTCAAGTATTTTTTCTGTCAAGAGAGGTTTCCAGGCCAAAGCCAAGCCAACTTTTACCTTTCCCAAGTGTGTTTTCCTTCATATTCCTTTTATGGCAAGGTAGATAATCAAAAAAGTAAAACGAAAAAGAAAGACCAGGTCAGCAATTTCCAAATTCAATGTGTAGTAAAAACTGACGTGTTTATCCAAATACTTAAGGAAATGTAACGAAACATATTTATTTTGAATTAACCAACTATTTGAGGATTATAATATAATTAACTGGAATTGCCCTTAATTCTTCAACTTTTCAAGTCTCATTTTATTTAGAATGCTTTAAAATCATTCTATATACAATAATAACTATATAGATAAGCATAATAAAACCAATTACATTGTCATAAAATGTTAAAATGACGAATTGATATTTTTCTAGCCTTGTTTCTTCATCGTTTCTGTACATAACTATTAAACTAAAAACAAAAGAGCAAGCATTATAGTTCTAAAGAACCCCATAGCTTTTCTCTGATGAAAATAAAACATGTTGTGACCTCATAGTTATTAAAAATTAACACTTTCTTTTTCACATTTATTTTCATAATTGATAAAGTACATTCCCCGTAACAAATAAAGGTTTTATAATTGATAATATTTGCCTACCTAAGGATTTCATATTTGATGACCTTCTTGGGAGGCAAGAGCCTATACCTTAAGAATAAAGTTGAAATTATCAACACATTTAGTAAATTGTGAAAGGTCAAATATTTATGAGTGATGTTTATGAGTTTGTAGTGATTAGTTAACTGAATTTAAGCTAATGATTAAAAGATAGTAAAAAAAATTTCTGAACTCTTTTCTACTTTCTTGCCAGCTACATCTTCCTCTGACAGCTTGTTTTACTTATTTAGCTATGGAAATCTTCCTGACCACTGTACAGCTAGGGATTACATTTTATTTCAGAGTCCTCCTCTTGAATAATTCACCTGTTGCTGTTTTCTGCATAGCTTCATTAACACAATCAACATTTTTTTGTGATTGTGCCTTAGGGATAGAGTCCCTAGGATGCATATATTTCTTAATGTTAGCATGATGCCATTTTTACATAACTATTAGCAACATAGCTCATAAAAATTTTGCATGTGGGCATGCATGCCTGTGCACACATGTACGCATCCATGTGTGTGTGTGTATGAGAGACAGAGAGAGAGAGAGTCAAGATACTTGACTGGCGTGGCTTTTTGACAGAGGCCAGAAGTCTACCACCTCAGCCAAGGACTTATAAAAACAGACTGCATGCATTTCTTCTCTTTTGCAATCACATACAAATTATTTTAAAGCAGTCCTAGAATTGGTCTATGGATATGCACAGCCATAGGCACAATCACAGTGTGAGCAGATCCACGTATTCCGGAAATCACAAACAGCTGCCTTGGTCAGGAGCTCAAATTCTAAGCTTTAACAGCAGGGGGAAGAAAACATGAGGTGTGCTTTGATCCTGCTGACAAAATGAGGTATTCATACAAGATGCTACTGTCAAAATAGTTTACTTCACAGCAAAAAGAGATTCTTTGAAGAAGTATGCTCAAAGCGAACCATGTACTTATTTTATTTGCAAACAAAAATAAATCTTTTTATACTCACAGGTGGAAAATCGAACTCTAGAAGCTCCTCCTGAAGGAACAGTAAATGTGTTTGTCAAAACACAGGGATCCCGGAAAGCCCACGTGAGGTGGGAAGCACCTTTTCGCCCTAATGGACGCTTAACATACTCCGTCCTTTTCACTGGGATATTCTATGTCGACCCAGGTAATTTGTTTTTATTTTCTAAACTTTAAATAACATTAGAAAACAACTCATTTTTATTTAGAATCTTTCCTTTTAGCCACAGATGTTGTTTTCTTTATTTTCCTGAAAATAACCTATATGGATGAGCTACTGCCCAACGGTTCTCAGAGTGTGGTTCCCAGAGCAGCAGCAACAGCCACATCTG